>NC_056725.1:1984727966-1985027966 GCF_019279795.1 Protopterus annectens | reverse complement strand
GCGACATGCTCTCAGCTCCCTCAGACCCTGTCTGGTGTACCGTTCCATACGTGACTGTGCCTGCATGACAGCCCGAAACATAGCTGAGGTTGTAAGACCTCTGTGGGCACGTCTGACAGGGGCAGTACGCCCAAGGATGCTTCCACGAGAACCCCTGGACATCTGTCTGTGTGGTACCATCTCTGGGCCATGCCCATGGCTGCTATGTGGGGAGGCATGTTCCACAGATACCACATTACCCTGGTCAATGCCAACTGTATGCTGTCCATCACCTAGGGACATTGGTGACAAAGGGTGTATTGGCAGGATAACTGTGTGCATTGATGGGGTTGACAGCTGTGTACTGTCAATCGGCTGACCAGTGGCAGATCCTGCCATACCTTCCTGTGCCATTACACAGATGTCATCATTATCAGTACCCATGGCACCTGATTCAGGTTCCCTGCTGCATGACACCAGAGCAGCACCAGAACCTGTGGGAGGGAAACAGGAAACACAGTTTACAATGTCTACACATTACCAGTGATGCACACATCCACATATGCACAGGTCCAGACATGCACACGTGCACACATGCACACATGCACATATGCACACATGCACACGTGCGCACATGCACACATGCACACATGCGCACATGCACACATGCACATGTGCACAGGTGCACACGTGCACAGGTGCGCACATGCACACATGCACACATGCAAACATGCACAGGTGCACAGGTGCACACATGCACACATACACACATGCACACATGCACACATGCACAGGCGCACACATGCACATGTACACATGCACACAGTTGCACACAATTGTACAGTACTCAGTATGCGTGATATCAACACACAGACACAGACACACCTACATGCATACAAAGAGCACTACTAAGTAAGCCTAATATTACTATTACTATCAAGACTATTACAGGTATTGTTAATACACACTCACCAGCATGGATAGGCTGCATTGCTGTTACACCCGAGGGACCTGCAGACGTGAAGAAACTAATGTCAGTGGGCACAACTGTGCCATTGTTACTGAGTATGATACAGGTCAGTAGTACAACAGTCGCCTTTCAAAGGTCAGCTGCTAATATTGAGGATATCACACTTGCAAATTAAATACTATGGTGACAGCTACAAACCAAGGACACACCTCACACATGCATTAACTACCAGTGTACACAACAGTCAACTATACATATGGCATATTACCTGCACGCTCACTGTCTTGCTGCTGCGTGGCTCCAGCCTCCATCATAATGCATGTCTGCTGCTGTTGTTGTTGCTGGCGGATTGGAGCCACTACACTCATGAGTAGTCCCTCCAGTCTGGTGAGTGGGGGATGTGTAGCCACCCCACCACCTGTGGCGACCTGTTGCCTGTGGATATCTGACGCACGCTGATGGACATTTCTGATTAAATCACTGCAGTGATGTCGTACCTGCTCATATGTCCTATTATGCGTGCCTATGTCATTTACCCGACGGACCAGGTCTTGCCACAGTGCAGCCCTCTCCTGCTGATTCTGGCTGGTGCAGGAAAAGAGTATTGCATAATCCCGCACCAGGCTCTGGTGTATCTCCTCATCCTCAGCTGTGGAGTAAGCGGGATTCTGCGGGTGAGCCATGTACCTGAAAAAGAAAATAACCTGATATCAGCAATATATGTCAGCAGAATTTGGCACACATACTACACATGCTACTCGACTGTTATGATACAACATATTTCACATATATAGCATCTGTCTGTCTATTGGTGGATACACATGTAAATGGCCAGGTTTCAGTGCTCAGCCAGCAACTGTGCAACAGTACCTGGCACACTCCATATGACATACTACCAAACCCCAGCAGTCAGAACACTGATTCAGGTCCAGAGCACCTCCTCAAGTCTGGGGGTTTGTATCTAGGTACTGTGTGGCCTACATCATCAACTACTGTGAGCTGTCCACACACTAATTGCCCTGGATATACATATCCCACCTCCACCACCAGCACAAACGACTATAGTGAATAACATTGCATATGCAAACTTTACACTTTGTAACAATGACATGGTATCCTTTCAGCCCACTGGGCCAGTGGCAGATACAATCCACAATGCTGACCCCTACACAAATGCTTTCTGCAGACATCTCCGAGAATGCATGGATCATGAAATCCCATATATGACCAAGACACTCTCCACAAAGGGACAGCATCCTGTCTGGTGGACCCCAGCCATAGACAGATTGTATTACAAAAGATGGCAGCTACTGCAAGACAGAGCATAATTCCATAAAGGGAAGGCATGTCTGAGCAGCACTAGTAAGGATCTATTTTCCATCATATAAACATCCATGGGCAACTTTGAGAGGGAAATCAAGAGGGACACTACAGATAACCAGAAGGCCTTCTTCATTTATGTTAGCAACCTGGTCAGAATCCATCCTCTATGCCCATAGTTAGTACACAACAACAAATATTTTACTGAAACCACAGATATTGACAACATTGTGGCAGACAGGTTCAGTGCAGGTGTCACTCTGCCCTCTCCCCCAAAATAAGACATAGTTATCCCAGCTGACTGTAACCTCCCTGCCATCACAGGTGTCCAGGTGAGAGCCGCCCTCATGAAAGCAGAATACACAACATGACTGGGACCTGATGGTATCCCCAGTTGCGTGCTACATAAACTCTGACAGGAGCTAAACACACATATAGAAGTGCTATGTAACACTAGCCTGACTACAGGATATGTACCTGTACACTGGCGCACAGCAGCAGTGGTTCCACTCCACGAAGGAGGCACCTCAACATACCAATACAATACAACACAATACATTACATTACAATACAATACTATACAATATGCTATTGCCCCTGGGACTACAGCAGCATACTGTTCTGCTACCCTGACCATTGTGACACATGTGGTGTGATGGTACCTGCTGCTGTCACACAGTTACACAGGGTGACTCATATGGCATATTACCTATCTGACTAACATTCAGCAGGGGTATGTGTGACATGTACTCATGGGGAGTCTTGCTTCTTAACACTGTGTGGTTTATTGCAGGGTATGTCTTATCTGTGGGTAGGAACTTTTACATACACGTGCTCTCTATTGCAGTGGCATGGACGACACACAGCAGTCATTTATGTTGTGGATGGTGTGAGGTGTTACTATGGTTGTTGGACATCTGTCATGGGTGTGACTTATGGATGTAAAAACGGGAGTGGTAACCTCTATGTGGGTAGTATGTGTGTACTCTGTGGTGTTGTCAGTCACTGTGCATTGGTAATGTCTTTGAGTGCATTGTCACAGTGTTGTACATGTCACTGTGTCCTTCTCCATATCTGTAGCTGTCATGTGAGGTCCATACCATGGCATCCATTATGTGGTGTGGAGGGGTACACTGACCTACATGTCCATAGCTGACACACCATGTCTGCTGACACATACCATGTGCAGGTATTCCAGGAATAGTGTGCCACTGTGAATATCATTGGGGGCACTATTGTACACATTTATGACCCTGTTCACCCCTGACACATGCAGTGGTGGGCAGCCAATCACATATCTGGTGGTTACTGGTGTAGGTGATTTGAAATGGGGTATGGTACTCCAGTTTTGACACTGGTGTTCACTCCATGCCTTTGTCACCAGGCACCTGTTGCAATACATCTGTACACATGTGCCTCACTCAGAATATATATACATCTCTCTCTCTCTCTATATATATATATATATATATATATATATATATATATATATATATATATATATATATATATATATATATATATATATACATATGTCTGTATACATATACACATATATATATTGATGTACATATATTGCTATAGATATGGAGGGGGGGACACAGAGGGGTGAGAGTGACAGAGGGGTGGGACAGGGGTGTTGAGGTCGTCATATACAATCATACCTGTAGATAGCCAGATCAGTCTGTCTATGTATATGTATCTACATATATCTATATCTGTATGTGTGCATTACATATATATGTTTGTACATATTCTATCTACATCTGTCTATGTATTCCTACATCTCTCTCTATGTATGTATACATATATGCATATTATATATATATATATATATATATATATATATATATATATATATATATATATATATATATATATATATATATATATATATATACATACATATTTTGACATACATACGTATCCATATGATAGACAGGTATATCAACATGTTTGTCTACCATACTGTATACACACACTAGCATACTGCTTAACATACATAACTGGGAAACCTACTTTGTACATTGCACTACAACCTACAGTCAACCTACATTGATATGTGCACATAGATGCTCTCACATACAAATGTATGTACAGCCTTCACTGATAGTTGCTGTATGTCCCCTACCCTTTACACATCTTCATATACATATGGATACAGACCAATGACACATATGGAGAGTTCACAGTATGTAGACCTTTATAGTATTACTTTACATTACCTGTGTTTGTCACAGCTGCTTGTGTTGCCATCTGGTTTTCTGTCCTGCTGCTCCACTTGCCAGTTGTCAGCTTTCAGGTGGCTGTTGCTGAACAGTTTTGTTTGTGTCTGCTTAATTTCAATTTTCTCTGTCTCTGTCTCTCTCTCTGTCTGTTTGTCTGTCTGTCTCTCACGTCCTCCTCAGGGTGCAATGAAAGTATTGCATGTGTGGACTGGGAGTACAGCATACTTTTGTAGGTATCTGCATATGTCCATGTGATGGCCTCTGCACTAATTGTTAGCCAGCATTTGCTAATTGCATGCAGCCAGTTGTGTACTGATTGCAGTTCTCACTGTGATTTCAGAACAGTGCTATAAAAAGGTATGTGAGATAGGCATAGCCCTTTCAGATTTTAAGGGCAGGGACCATGCTGGTATGCTGTGGACAATGTTCTGTGAGTGTAAAGGTTGGTATCTCTCTCATATTTCCAGCTGTGTTGTAGATTAACATTCCTCCATTCATTTCTCCAGTTTCCTGTACTAACTGTGTGTGTACACTGACACCTACAACTACTACTACTGTTAATGTGTGTGTGTGTGCTTTCCTTTCACTTTTGCTTGCACTTTGTTGCTAAGGCTTCAATATTTGCCCTTTACAGTCACTACTTGTATGCCTGCTAGGTGTCCTGACTGTAGTGTGCTGCTGTAGCTTTCCTATTTTCCATGTACATTCACACATTGGAATGCTTGCTATATCTGCTAGGGTGTTACAGCATGCAGTGTGGTCTGGCTATGGTGTGGGCCTTGACATCTATTAGGGTATTTGAGTATGCTGCTGAGCAGGCCCCGACTCCCAGGTTAATCTGTTATCTGCCTCATGGAATGGTACATATCAGTGGGGTACACCCATTAAATTGTCTGGTATGCTGCAGTTGTGACTGTGGGTTAGCATGAGCATATGTATTATGACACTTATTCTGCCATGCAAGTGGTGAATACTTTCAGGACTCCATAGTTACCATTGCATGTGTTGTTACACCTTTCTGCCTACTGTTTGTACATTTCACATGGAGTCTGTGGGGCATCCCTGTAAGTCATTCACTGTTGCTATGTCTAGGCTCTTAACTATTCAAATATGATGGTGTCAGACCTCTCATGTGTACAAATATTTGCAGGTTGTCCACATTTCTGCCTCATATTTTGGTCAATATCTCATGCACAGCTTTTTCTGGCAAATCACTCTGGGCTCAAGTCAGAATATAGTGACAAACATTTAAGTTTCAGACTTCATACCCTTCCAAACATCCCACAAAATGCAGACCCTGTTACTCTCTGAACTGTCTGCGTTTGTTGTAACATTATTTGTAATGTGTCCCTGGTTTTTGGCCTTTGCTCCACATATTTTATTACTTGGTCCAGATGTGTACCTGTAAGAGGTTGTGGGGTCTGGGCAGTGATTATCCTGCTGTGAGTATGTGTGTGGCTTGCAAGGTGCTACAGTGACATTATTACCTACTAGCTACCAACTAGCATGGCTGTTTCTGTTCACACACTACTATTATGGAAATCCACTGGTTTTGACAGTAATTCTAAATGACATGCTTTGTGTACTACACATCCTATATTCCCTTTACATTCATTCCTGCTATTACATGATATATTTATTTTAGCACAATGTTCTTGTATAATAGTCATGGCTTAGTGGTAAGTCATGCAGACTACTGTTTCCTGGGTTCGGGACTGACAGTGGGATTTTATTTTGCTTTTGAACTGACTACAGGACCTGTCAATCAGAGTGACTAAGGCACTTTTAAGCAGTTGTAACCGGGTTAGCTCTGTTTTGCGTGGAGCTCACGCATGCGCACTAGCATTTAGCTCCACGCACACAAGCGCACACCCGCTTACAACCGCTTAAACGTGCTTACTCTTGCACACACCCGCGCTATTTTTTTTGAAAGAAATGAAAATGTGGAGACAGGAAAGTGGTGAAAAAGGGGTCACAAAGAGGGTAAGACAGTAGGGAAACAAGCTAGGGATTTGCAGGAGGGATGTAGGTAAGGCCCATAGCTGCCCATTTCTTCATCAGCAACAGCTGTGCATATATTTGTAATTTGGTGTGACATTTGATACCTGCCACCCCTGAGAGAGGTGTAAGGACAACAATAATACTTGTTGTACAGCCAATTGTAATTGATAGTTTCCATGTCTGGTAGACATATGTGCAGAATGGGCATGGGGCGTAATTTTTTTGTGGGTACAGAGTGCCCTTTTTTTTTTTTTTTTTCAGGTGAGAGTGGTATGTCAGGTGAAGGAAGTCGGTATAGCTGGGGAGGTAGGTTGGGTAGGTCAACAGACAAGACAAACAAGATGCATACAGGGGCGGTGTATGACACGTGTGTGGGGGGTTACACAATTGACGGGGACGGAGGTTTGGATATCCAGAGCCCATGTGCCCACAGATGGCAACAGTGGAACTGATATCCCCACCCATGGGCAGTTGCCACTTTTCCTTCACTGCCCAGGACGAGGCTGTGCTGGAGGCTGTGTAGGCCAGGCAGCAGGCATGCCCGTAAGTTGTGCCACCTGTGCCTCAAGCTGGCGTAGGGGCTCGAGAACAGAGTCTTGGATCTCCCTACGCACCACAGTCCAAACGCAACGGAGGGTAAGTGGTGGTTCTCCTCCAGCCACACTTGCAGACGGGGGATGGGCCCCATCCCCTGCAGCGCTTCCACCCGCAGGTGGCACAAGGCCACCGGAGGAGGGTCCAGACTGGGCACTAGTGCCAGGTGCACTCGCCAGCTGAGGTGGGAGAGGTGGGTCCGCTGGAACCCGCCTTCCCTGTCGTCCTATGTTTGCATTATGTCATGACAGTTTGGGTTAGTAACATACAATACCATTCGCAAATAGTTGTAACAGCATGCATTAGTATTCCCATTAACCAAACACCCAGATATTCACACCATTGAACAGCAAGCATAACACATGCATAATTTGAACAGCAATACACAGTCCAACAACATGCAGGGTTGATTGATGGCAACAGGCCATCAGGTTTGGATGTATGAACAGGGCAGATGCATCAACGGACATGCAAATATTTATGACCCATGAGGACAAATGTCCAGGGGTGTTAATTGTGATTGCACATACCATTTTCACGTGGAATGGATTATATGTGGTTATAGGGTGGGGTGAAGAAAATATTATTAACACCTTCGAATACCAATACATATGCTGTACATTTCTAATAGCTACAGATATATACACACTTCTGTTCTAACTACAGTTTCCTATATGATAACTACTTCAATTTGGTGATAGGACTGTTACTGCTACATCAATATACATTTTATTGTTATTCATACACGTTCATATCTGGCTTTGTTCAGCTACATCATCCTGTTACATTTGCTTTATATAGCTATAGACAACTGTGGATGTTTGATATTTCAGACAATCATACTATCTGCATATTGCAGACTGAGAGCAGCATATCCAGATTTTGGGATACACATTCCAGCTGCAGCAACACTTTTGACACATTTCGCAGTTTGGTTCTACTTGTCACATTCATTTCTTTCTGTACTGACTGCAGTATACTTTATACAGGGGTTATTACTACTTTATTGGTGGATTCATAACTCTTTCTCACATCCTCTCACTTGTTTTCATTTTACTATTCAGGATGGTACTTACTTCTAGGCTTTATTGACATGTTTTACCTGTAGTTATTACAATCCTTTCCAGCAGTCTCACTTCTGTCATGTTTCAGTATTTCAACAGGGATATATTTCACACATGTGAGTTGCTCATCTTCTGCAGCTGTACTTTTCAGCCTGCTGCAGGTTGTGCACTATGATATTATAAGTGGGGCATCTTTATTTCAGACTTTATTTCAGACATTTTCATTTTTCTGTTTGGATTTCAGACTGCAACACACTTTTGTAATCAAGCAATACTTGCAAACACTTTTACACTGTTACTTGCACATTTTATTACTTAGTGACTACACTGCACTCTTTTGCTAACTGTCATACTTTTATATTTCTTTACAGTTACTGGGAGGGGATTACTGACCTGCCTGGTGGCGCAACCGCACCAGCCTATCGCCATAGGCTCTGCGGTTCGCAGAACGGACACCTGCAGCTGTAATATAAATGAAGTAATATCTCCATAATATCAGCTAATTTAATTTCTTACATACATAATTAAATGTAACTTACTCAGTAGTGGGGCGTTGGGCATTTGCCGGGCCTCCTGGATCCAAAGGTTCAATTGGTCCTGCTTGCATCTCTTCATGTCTGCATGGTGGTGATGGACCTGCTCACCAGTCCTTGGAATCCCTGTGCCACTGTTAAGATCATGAGCCAACCGGTCCCACGCCTCAGCCCTATATGCTCCCCACAGGACCTGGCCCTGCATGAGTTGGGCCTCATGATTGTGGACTAGGAGCCAGACCATGTATCTGGACTCCTCAACGCCCCACCTCTGTGCTCGAAAGCAACTACCCTCACCTACACCTGACATTCTGGCTGCAAGTCAGTTCTACAATTGTTTATGCTGTGTATTCCCACCTATGGGGCTTATATATGCCATTTTTCCCGCACTTATCTGTGATTGGCCATTTTGGAATTGTATCCACTTCACAAAACCTGCTTTGTCATGCTCCACTTTCTATTCATTCCTATATATTTGCTATTACTGCATTTCTGAGTACAGTTGTTGTAGCTTAGTGGTTCAGTAACTTGACTATTGTGCATGGCATCCTGGGTTCGAACCTGGCCACTGCTTTTTAGATTTTATGACTGTCTAGACAGGCTAGGGGGTGTGTCTGTGTAAAGGCAGTTTTGTTACAGCTTGCTCAACGTTGCCCGTCGGTTAGCTTGCTGGCGCGGTGCGCAGCTCCGCACAAACAAGGTGCGCTGGCTTACGCCTCATTTGGCTGTCAGCACGCATAGTACGCTCAGCTCAGCTAGGGGCACACAGTTTCAGCATGTGAAACCACTGCTCACCTACGGGCACTCATTTTGCACCTGTTAAACCACTGCTCACCTACGGGCAGATGCACTCACCTTGTTAAACTGTAGCTTAGCTATAGGCACATCTGGCATTTTTTTATTGTTTTGTTACCTCACATTTCTTCAAAATAAATGTACTAGTTCATTACATTTTACATAAAATGTGATTTTATATGTGTACATGTTTGTCAGGGACTTGTTTCGTGCTTATTTTGCGAAAGATAAAAGTTGGTGTTGTGAGGGCTCGAACCATGAATGCCTGCTCTTCAGCTGACATCTCTACCACTACGCTATTGCTTCTTGGCTTACTTTTCATATTTAGTTCTTATATGCTTTCCCACTGACTGCTAACTGTAGCTGCGCTACGGGCACGCCCGCGCAAACGAGCGCACTCACGGTTAAACATCTTTACAATTAAAAAAAAATATATCACATGTTCATTTATATATTTTCTGTTCATAGTCTGTGGGGGCATGTGTTGTGTTGTGTTTATTCACATTTCCGTGGACTCTGTCGTGGGTGTTTACTTTGGGCACTTTTACTCTTCTGGGGGCGTGTCCGCTTGCAGGGCTCGGCCTACGGACACGCCCCCTACTGTCTTACATGGACCGTGTTAGACTTAGATGTGATTCAGCATGCTCTCATGAATATGCAGAGCATGCTGACATCACTCCGTTTAACTGTAGCCTCCGTGTAAGAGTTATAACTCTTACACAGAGGCTTCGTGAATCCTGCCCAATCTCTTTCATAATCTTTCGTGATGGTAACATCCAAGTAATTGACTAAATCAAGATCTTTGTTCATGGTAAATCTTAAGAAAGTAGTTGTTTCATTAATGAAAGTGAAAAACATATTCAGGTCATATTCACTCACCTTCCAGAACAGGACAATATCATCCAGGTACCGCCCATACAGTACCCATGAAGTCCTGAATTCAGAATTGAACACATACAAATCTTCCCATTGTGCCAATACAATATTAGCAAACACTGGAGCACAGCAAGCAGCTATTGCAACACTTTGCCTTTGTTTAAAAAGGTGCCCTTCAAAAGTAATGAAATTATTGTCAAGTACAATTTCCATACAGGCTCGAATTGTTAATATTGTATTATGGTCTAATGTACTATTACTACATAAAAAATCATAAAACCACTCAAGCCCTATTTGATGAGGTATTACTAAAAATAAATCACAAACATCTATAGTAACAAGAATCAGGTTTTTATCAAACATATCATGTTTGATTTTCCTGAGAAAATCCCATGAATCCCTAATTATTGAGGCCTGTCCATCTAAAATGTGCTTGACCTTTTCATCAATAAATTTAGCAATGCTAAAGGTTTTAGATGCTTTAGCATCTACTATTTGTAACATTGGTGGGTCAGAGATAGATTTATGAATCCTTGGGATCCCAAATATCAGTGGGATCCTAGGGTGTTTTGTCTCTAAAAATTCAAAAGGCTCTAAGGTGATTTGTCCATTGAGTACCATTTGCTCAAGGTCCAAATCTATGTTACGGTAAGCTATATTCAATTCTTTTCGTAAAACTTCTAAATATACATCACTATACAAAACTAGGCTCTCTGTATAGAATCAAACCCTTCCTCACACCACTAGCTAAAACCTCCATTGCCCAAACTCACCTAACTTCTACTCTGTTCTATGCTTCCGCCATATACATCAATCTATCAAAACACAATCTAAGCAAGCTTGAAACCAGCTATAATAACATAGCTAGATTTGTCACTGCCACCCCTTTCAGTACCCACCACTGTCACAACCTTAAACAACTTGGATGGTCAGAACTACAAAACCATCTACTGTATAAGCAACTGCTTATCTCACATAGTATTCTTCATCACCCAAACAATACCCCAATCCTCTCCAACCTGATCTCCCCATATAGAAATCTTGCAACACTTCGCTCAGCAAATAAGCTATTAATCTCCAATATTAAATCAAACAATAAAGCTGGTGACTCACTTTTTACTAACATTGTGGGTAAAATCTGGAACAATCTTCCTAGTACACTCACGTCACTCTCATCCACACCACTCTTCAAGAAACATCTCAAAGAGCATCTGAAATTTCATTGGCTTTGTCCCTGTACTAAACCAGACTAAACCCTACCTTTTCCCCCTTAATGCTCTTTTTTCTATACCCCTTCCTTCCAACCTTTGTCCCCTCTACAGCTTTAATCAATAGAATCTAACCTTATTCTAGCCCTTGTGATTCTTGCCTTCTTCTGCTCTCTCTCTTTCTCTTTCTCAGACCTACTAATCATTATTTTGAGAATACTGAATGTCCTTGTACTCAACTGTATTTTAAACCTTGCACAGCCTGCGAGCTATTATTCACAGAAACAATTTTTGATTCTCTTAAATCTTTTTTAATTTCTTTGTATTTGAATTTAGTCATTTTTTAACTATTGTAATCTTTTTTTGTAATTTACTAATGCTTGGAGCTTATCTCCCTGGGCCTCTACTGAAAATGGACATGTATCCAGCTAGACTAGCCCAGCCAACAAATGTAAAATAAATAAATAAAATAAATAAATATAGCAGCTCAAACATTTTACTGTTATAATCATTGTAGTCCATGATTACCAGGCCCTCACCCTTGTCAGGTTTCATGATTGTAGTTTCCTTCTGTCCAATAATATTTTCCAATACGGTTATTTCTCTCTCAGATAAATGTTTCATGTTAGAGGTGTTGTTGTTGTATAATACCCCCTCTAATCTCAGTTTCACATAACCCTTCAAATATGTGTACCAAAGGGTGTGGAGGTGGAAAAAATGTGCTAGGTCTCCGTAATCTATCCAATTAATCCTTATATCAGAGTTGGAAAAGTGTAAAGCCAAATTCATTTTCCTAGCGAACAATTTTAACTTTAAAATAATGTCCACTATATTAGCTTTTCTTTCTGGTACAAAATTAAGTCCCTTTGAAAGCAAATTCAGTACTTACTGGGACTTGGCTGAAGTTATAAATACTGAAGTCCCCAATTTCATTCACTACAATATTGCAGTTGTTGGAATTGGTAGTATCACAATCATTAGTTGTCTCCGGTGGGGGCCCCATCTCCCCCTCCATGGAATTTCTTGTGAATTGTCCATATATCTCCCATAGCCTTGCCTCCCCTGCCTCTGGTTCATTAATCTCTCCGATCTCCTCAGGGCAGGTTGGTCTAAAGGGAATCTAGCATTATTGTTATTTTGCTCAAATACTTCTGTATCATACCCTTCTAATGACTCATTCCTATGTTCCCTTGTTGGGCTTTGTTGCCCCCTCGGTGGGTCAGGGAATGCCTTGCCCCTTTAGTTCAGAACTAATCTGGCATCCACCGCTAATGTAAAGTACATCAGGATTTTCGTAACCTGAATGCTTCAAATAACTCTTCCCTTATAGAAAAGGTGAAAAGGCATGTACATTTAGTAGTGTCTGGTTTACTGGCTTAAGTGCATTGAAAACAACTTGTCTATAATTGTATATTCAAACCCCAGTGACCTGGAACACTTTAATATCCTTAAGGGTAATTTGCTTATTTCCCATGATGTCTTCATCAAGGGAGGTTTGTAGTTGTTTTA
This sequence comes from Protopterus annectens, assembly GCF_019279795.1. Taxonomy (NCBI): domain Eukaryota; kingdom Metazoa; phylum Chordata; order Ceratodontiformes; family Protopteridae; genus Protopterus; species Protopterus annectens. The sequence continues at coordinate 1,985,014,889 of NC_056725.1, read as the reverse complement.
TATGTGTGTGTGTGTGTGTGTGTGTGTGTGTGTGTGTGTGTGTGTGTGTGTGTGAGAATATATATGTATATGTATATATATATATATATATATATATATATATATATGTGTGTGTGTGTGTGTGTGTGTATTTAATGTATATATGTATGCGTATATATACATATATAAAAGCATATATATATATATATATATATATATATATATATATATATATATGTGTGTGTGTGTGTGTGTGTGTGTGTGTGTGTGTGTGTGTATATATATATATATATATATATATGAATATATTTATATACGTATATATATATATATATATATATATATATATATATATATATATATATATATATATATATATATATATATATATATATATATATATATATATATATACACACATTTGAAACTCTGTCTCTCTGTCCCTCTCTCTAGATAAATGTGTGTGTTTGTAAAAAAACGGGAAAACTAGGTACAGGAATGATATCACTGTAAGAATTACTAAAATAGACTGTTGTCATGACTTATGTCAGAAAACAGGATTCAAGCTAGTATTGCTTGTTTAACCCACGCCTTATTAAAATTAAAAGAAGGGATGAGTACTTTCACCCATGTCAGAGGTTCGTCAGATCCTGTTAACCCAAACTCTAAGATTTACCTTAGAAAAACTTTCTACAACATTATCACTACACAAAACAGACATGCATTACATATAAAAAACTCACATGCACTCACAAAATCCTCCTTACCTAGCCCTTACTTTTACTCTAACCAGCAAATATTCCCACACAAAACTAAATCAATCACTTTATTTAGCCTTTTACTTTAAAACTAACACGCAAACACTTGCACGGGCATTTCTAGCATTAACAAGAGAAGCTCCACTTACCTGCAACAAATTATTCTCACCCTTAAGCAACTCCAACCTTCATAACAAAGTGCACTTGACTAAACATACATTCAGTGAGTTTTACACCCAAAAGAACAATTTTGTAAAAAGTGACATTGAGGCATCTCTGGCCACCCCCCCCCCCCACACACACACACACACACAAACACTTGATTAATCAGGTAAGTTATTATCTAATGTACTGTTTTAAATAGAGGTTTTTATATGTGTGTGTTTGTTTATGTGTTCTTTTAGCATATGGATTGATTGGACTGATTGAATATAGTGAGTTTTTTTTCTGTTGTACTAATTGTATTTATTTGGTTAATTTTTAAGTTGTTCATCCTGCTTTCATTGTTATGTGAAAGATCCGTCCTATAGAACTTACAGGGTTTATTTTATTGAAACTACAAAAGAAATGCAAAAACTTATAATAAACAACAGCAACAACTAAAAAAATACTAATGCCAAAAGAAGAAAAGATCAGAGCATAAAAGAAAAACTCACAGCCGACTAAGACAATTTTGTACTATGTTACTTGCACAGGTACTTAAAGAAGGACTGGAATCCTATTGTGGGTATCATGGCAGTGAAGCTGCTTTGTTGGTGATGATGATGGTTAAATATAACTGTGCTTTAAGAAAACTCTAGCTTTGGTTAAGACGTACAATTAGATATGGCTGCAGTCATAACCAGGCTTCCCTTAGGAAATAAATAAGTATTCGGTAGTTAGCTATTGATGATAAAGTAGAAAATCATTTAAGCCTTCTACTGAAACCATTATTTTATACAATATTAGACCAGATCTGCAGAAGCCACATGACTTATGTATTCTATAATTTTTAACCGGATATTTTCTGTACAGGCAAATCAACACTATGCCATGCACTAAAGGATCGCCTAAATGCATTTCTTCTGAAATCACCACCCAGCTGCCTTAGTCAGTGGAGAAAGACTTTTGATGAAGAACCAACACTTATTAAGAGAGCATTTTATGCTTTGGGTAACTACATTGCTGCTTGTGAAATCGCAACACTGTCTTGTAAAGCTCCTGTAATTATAGACAGGTAGGTGGAACTCTGTAGTGGATTTATATTACTTTATTTATCATCTTAGTTTGTTTTTCTCTTCAGGATTTCAGTCTCTGTGCTTATTCAACAATCCTGCATCTTTTCCACACGTAGCAAAATTCAGGGCAGTATATGTATTGTGATTTTCTTTGCTTTCCAGTTAAACAATCTACTGGTCAGGTCTCATGTTACAGAGATTCTACAAACAAAAATATGCAATGAATGACAGCTAATCAGACCATTACTGCTTAAAAAGCAGCATGCAGAAAAAAAAAACTTATAGAGAAGTAAAGCAAAATGACTGTAAACCAAAAATGCTACTAGCATGGAAAGAAAGCAGGAAAATTACAGGTAATAATTAAAAACAGAATAGTGGGAAATTATGGTGATAGATTTATGAATGTGATGTAGAAGAATGCAGCCTAAGAAGGGAAGAGCACATATGTGGAAAGCTGCAAAGTTTCAACATACAGATTTATGAGGGGCTGCAACATGGTGAGCCAGATAAGGCACATGCTTATGTGAGGGTGTCTGGAGCTGTAAAAACACTAAAAATATTCAGTTATCAAACAGGATATTTAAAGATGATGTCATCTTGTTATTAACACTAATTTGGAGTAGCTGATAGACAGAAGAATAAGGGCAGCCTATATCTTGGGATGCACCATTACTTCCCTCCTAAATCCACCCTAATTGGTTGGCAGATTTGACTTATTTTTAGTTTACCTGCACTGCACTACACTAAACTACATCTCTTCTTGTAGTCAACTTATAACTTCCCTTAGAAAGGTCAGTCTGCTGCAACAGTTGTGGCATAACTTCAAACATTATGCCATGAGCTGAAATTTCTAAATTATAGTACTAGGCAGCTCTCCGCCACACTCTCTGTTCTTCCCTATATGAAAACCTACATTTGCTACCTGCCACTTCACCTTACTTAACATTTAGAGACCATGTTAATCTCCAGTACTACATTCAAAATGCCTAATTTTTCTGTATGCAGCTGTTGCAGTAGCCATTGTTAAACATGTTCTGCACCCTCAGTAGTTGTGTTATCCCTGCTACATCTCTCACAGCAGTGGTATTTACTGCATTGCAGTTTACTCCAGGGCATAAATGGTATTATACACAAACACATACACACTTACAAAACAACCAAACCAGCAAATCTTCTACCACTATACTCTACATTTCACATCCCTAAACCCTTCACAGTCCTCCCCCACTTTATTACTAACTGCACAGGTATAAGCAATAAACTGGACAGCATAAAGCTATGGGTAAAACAACATGGTGGGCATGTATGCATAAAGTGAAACCTGGCATAAGCCTCACACGGACACATTACAAGAATATTTTCCTAACCATACTGCTTTATATCCTGATCATCCTTGGGAATGACTAGGTGGAAGCTGGACTCTATTAACAATCCAGCCGTGACTATAGAGTCCTTGCCACCTTTTTATCCACAGATATCTTCGATTCCAAGTTGTTCATCAATGTCTTGACATTCTCCTGTAACAGCACTCTTCCAGTTCCTAATAACTTCCACCAGTGTCTCAGTCTGACTTCTTCCCAGGTGCAAAACCTCGCATGCAAACACCCAAAACAAAAAGCACTACCTCATTATAGGAAATCATAACACAAACGTTCTAGATAAGACAGGCATGACCTGAACAGCTTTCACTCAGATCTAAATATTTAGCAAACTATCAAGAAACCTACCACACCTAACTTTGTAAACAATGCTAGCACTCTGTTAGATACTCTGATCATCAATCATCCAATATAATACTTACACATCCATGCACCCAAATTTGGCAACCATTGTGCCATATCCTTTACATATTCTTTAAAAAATAAACTGTCACCAGAATTATATTACATTCAACACAGTTCCTCCTCCCTCAAAGTAAATGTAACAAATTCCATCAAAAGTATAAAATGAACAATGAGATATATAACTTCTAATAATAGTGACACAGTCATTTTTCTTACAGATGCCCTAAACTATCTTGTCACATTATTCAACCCAGTTTTATATATGTTCTTTCAAATTACATGCATTAAAAGTAAATTTAACTGTAATGTGTGTGGCTGCCACAAAATCTCACAATAGCTTACCCTTGAGGGAAGAAACATTGTAGGCAAAAATAACAGATAATCTCAGAATATGCTCTTCCACTCCTGTCTTATGTCTCAGAGAAAAACATTAACGAACTGCAAACACTGTTCAATAAAAAATATATTGTCTCATACTCCTGTCATCAAAAACAAACATCGTTTCATACTCCTGTCATCAAAACAAACATCATTATATCATATAAAGTGGCATTGGAATTACTGTAAAGAACACACCAGTTTCCTTGTAAGCTTCATGCACATTATGTTACACAGTAATTCAGCTGCATTCTTAAGTCATACACTAGCTATTAAATGTACCTCATACCAATAACAATCCTACGCCAATAGCATTGTGTGGTTCTCACCAGTCTTACTGGCAACTGCAGACCATGTATTTTCAGTTCTTAGCTTAACCCTTTGGGAAACAGTTCTATGTGAAATCCGTAACATATCAGACTACAGATCATTCAGACAAAGTCAGATAAAATTCTTGAAAGGAGCTACTTGTTCTTGCTTCATTCATCCTCCATAGCCTTGTGACTCTACATCACTGTTGACTTGCATTATAGAACGTTTCCTTCAGCTCACTTCCTGTGATTTAAGTACAGTTACTGGCCATTTCATTTTGCATCTATGTATACTGCAAGTATGATTATGCATATTTTTGTGCTGATATTTGTATTTTAGCTGTTCAAGATTTACATGTGCTCAATTTCATTTTCAATATGAGTACCATGTATAATTGGAATGTTTCCCTTGTCTTAAAATAGTTGCTGCAAGCTCCTAATTCGTATTGCCTTATGACTCTGTTCTCAGGTTGTAGCTGAAATGAGACCTTTTTGGGTCAGTTTAGTACCATAGTTAACATACCTTAAATAAATAGCTAGTTAGATAAGCCAACCAGTTCCCATGAAGGCAACTTACAGATATATCTTTGAACCTTTTTTTTTTTTTAATTTTATAAGAGTATCATTATGTCAATAACAGATTGATAGTTGTGGGTTCAGACACAGCAAGTGCATTTAACCATAGTGTGTGTATCAGTTTATGATAAGTACTGTAGTATGCATTCCTTAGAGGTGGAGTAATCTAAAAAACTAAAAAGCTCTTCACAAAGACAAAGACTGTGTGCAGAATTAATAAACACTCTTCAATATCAATATCAACTCTGTGAGGCTCTGGGAGGGGTTTTCCACTCTCTAACTACATACACAACAAGGGTCAGCCAGCTGTATTGGCACAGAGAGGTAACATCTTGACTATGACCCAGGCAACCTAAGATTAGTGGCTAGGGATTCCGTTGGAGTTGGGGTGGGGGATGAGGAATGATGAGTCAGGGCCTGTTCATCGTTTCCGGGGCTGGGTTTGCAGACATGCTGGAGCATGTGGGTAAGGACAGGCAATGGTCATAATGTTATTGTCATGCTGATAACACAGTGATACAGAGCGGGAAGTATTTGAGGGATGCATCACCACATAGCTGACAGGCATTTTTCTAATGATGCCATTGCATGACCACTGTCATGATGTTAGCCTGTAGGTCAAGGGTTGTATGGAGAGAAGAAGACCCATTGTGAACCACGGTATGACAGCTGCTATATTAACCATGGCCCAGTCGTATTGTATGAAGGAACTGACACACATGGAATTGAAAGATAGCACATGTGTAGGGTTGATCTGGAAGGAATATTTTCCACATATAAGTCTTACTGGGGTTGGGGGTGAGGCTTTTACATGTGTACAGACACTGAAAATGGGAAAATTAGGCAGTAAAGAAACCGTTATGTCATTGGCAGAATTGAGTGGAAAAAAAACATAGTATAAACAAAGGACGGAGTCTTTGCACTGTACATCCAAGAACATGAGACTCTCTGAATGTAAATTTGTATCTATTGGGAAGTCAAAGGGATCAGTTCTGGGCACTTTCCTCTTTGGCATTTATTTTGCAGACATGTGGTTGACCAAGTTTTCTGATGACTACAAACTGGGCACCATTATACACTCATCCAAAGATTCAAAACAGGTCCAGCAAGGGATGGAATATGCACAAACGTGGTGGATCAAAAATTATCTCAAACTAAATAAACAGTATAGCATAGTAACATTTGGCAGAAAGGCTGTTATCACCTCATATGTTATAAATGCCACTCCTCTTCAAACAGATGCAGTCATAAGAGACCTAAGTACTTATGTGGCAAGCTTTCTTTCATTCACTCATCACATCTCTACCACAGTCAGGAAATCCTTCTAAGGGGAAATCTTCAAGATCCAAATAAGTCATCCTACCTATTGTACTGTAATTTGCTGACTTCCATGAAGCCAATCCAAAATACTGAAAAACAAAGCCTGAAATACAGAAGGGCAAACAGTTTAACTTTAAGCATTTTTTGCAGGACAGCTTGCCCATCTGCACCTCTTGTTGAGGAAAGCATGCCCCCAGCCCCCCACACTTATATATCACAATTATATGGGCACACCAACCTGTTAAGGGGAGGAATCTCCTAAAATTATAGGAAACATTGTAAGTGCACACTTAGAAGTCACAACAGCAATAATTTCCTGTGGGAAAAGAGGATTAGCATTCTGCCTTATGATATTTTTTTCCTATGGGCAAATGAAGGAATTTCACCTCAAACAGCTGTGGAACAGCTCCATCCTACCACTGTATGTATCCCTTGTCAGACCCATCACTGAATACAGTGCATTCTTTGATATGTACAAATCCAGCCATATCACTCAACTAGAAAAGACTCACTAGCCAAGAAAATTAAATGCTTTAAATCCTTCAGTTACCTCGGCAGATTTACTCGACTCTCCCTATATTCAGTAGAGTAAAGGTTGTTACAAAGTGACCCAGTCCTATTTTACCTCTTGTTTCTTCACAAAACTAGCAGTGCTACAAACAGCAGCACTTAAGAACTTAAATCTTTACCATCAAATAAAGAAGTCTCACAGACGAGATAGGTTCTAAACTCAATGTATTCCTAGCTTGTGGAATGTAGTATTGTTTGGCTACTTTTAAGGCTATCTTTGACTGAATGGGTGGACACAAATTTACACCAAGGTTCTGGTGTATTACACTGCTTGATTTAGGAGGTGAGCATTATTTAGTGCTTGAAAAGGGTAACAAGAACTTTTATCTTTGTCTGCTTAAAGGTGTATATGGCCAGGGCTGTTATGGTCCCTGTGATGACTTGCTTAGTATGTTCTTACGTTCTACTGAGAGATATCAAAGGTGCTAAAAGGGAGCATAAAATGTCCTTTTACAATGGTCAATAAGAGATAGGAATTCAAAGAAATATGCTAACATTTCAAGGTTTAAGATTAATATTCTGAAGGTGCAAATATACCATAACAGTGGTGTCCTATTAGCTGAATGGCTGAAAAAATGGCATATTAAATCCTTGCCTTTGAAGCTGCGGTGGTGCAGTGGTAGCATTGTCGCCTCACAGCAAGAGGTTCTCCCATTCGATTCTCGGCTGGAGCACCTTCTGTGTGGAGTCTGCATGTCCTCTCCATGGTCGAGATGCATTCAAAAGACATGCGTACATGGGCGTGCCTTTGTTGAAGGTTGGGCGTCGAGCTAGGACCTCGGCACTGTAAATATCTACTGCCAATCATTAGCAAACCGGGGTTCAGCTGTGGTGACCCCTAACTGGGAAAAGCCGAAAGAAGAACATAGATGAACTTGCCAGCTCAGTCAGTAGGTTTACATAGAAACATTTCTGAAAAAGTGATACTGGTTGTAAGATGAGATACAGAGTTAAAGACTATACTGCCATTATCCCAGAGAGGGTGAAAAAAACAGGAATGTGATGAATGGGTGCTCTGTAGGAAGGTCATTATTTATACATAGGACTTTGCCACTTAAAATACTGCATGATGAGTAAAGAAATTAAAAAAAATGTTATGTTAATTCAGGGAAAAGACAAACCCAGAGAAGCCTGGCAGTGGTTAATCACATACCGGATTCTGAGTAATTATGAATTGTTTCATTAGTAAGAAAAATATGCATGTAGACTGAAGGCCTGACCATCTTACATGGCAATGATACTGAAACATGGATCCACCTAGAAAAAAAGGTGATCATTTTACAGTGCCATAGAGAGGGAGAGATAGAGGTTGTGAGTTTGACAATGCAGGAATTACAGAAAATATGACACCCTTACACAAATGGGTTTAACAATGATAGAAATTACTGTCAAATTATAAACAAAAGACATGGAAAGAGATGACTTTACATTTAGACTCTACAATATTCTACAGCCCAAGCTTTGCTTAAGTGGGGGAGCATGGAAGGAAAAGTATATTGTGGTAAAAGTGCTATTGCTAATGTATTGACATTTTAAAGGAGTGACAGTAAAAATAAAAGATCTTCAGTAAATCAAGCTTGAATTTAAAATAGAAGAAAACCTGGATATAAATATCTGTTTGAAGGAAGGAAGGAATTTAACTTAAACTATTTAACAATGCATCCGTATTGAAAAGCAGTACTGAATGAGGCACAGGTGTAAACATTATTTATTTATTTATTTTACATTTGTTGACTGGGCTAGTCTGTTGTTGTATCTTTCAGCTTTTCCCGGTTAGGGGTCGCCACAGTGGAACACCGGTCCGCTAATGATTGGCAGTAGATTTTTACGTGCTGAGTTGCCAGCTCTGACGCAAAACCTTCAACAAAGGTACGCCCATTCATGCATGTCTCCACACAGAAGACGCTTTAGCTGAGAATTGAACAGAACAATGTCTTACTGTGAGGTGACAATGCTACTGCAGCTCTAACTGGATATATGTCCATTTTCAGTAGAGGCCCGGGGAGATAAGCTCCGAGGAAGTAAAAATATAATCACGTTATACAAAGATTAATTTGTATGTTAAACATTGCAAGAAAAAAAACAGGGAATAATCACAGTGGTCGTTTGTTCATAGAATAGTGCTAAATATACAAATACACGTAATACAATACAAATGTAGTTGCAATACAACAAATGTAGTTGCAATACAACATATAAAAAGATAGCAGCTGAGTTAGATAATATGTTAGTAAACATGATGACATAGAGAAGGAAAACAAAAAGTAGGAGCTGTAATAATCAGTATAAGAGTTAATAACTAGTCTGCTTAAAGAAATTAAGAGGATGTAAGTAAAAAAAATCTAGAAAGGTCAAGGTCAATTGTTAAGAAAATGAACAAGAATACTGAGAAGAAGAGAGCAGGTAGATCCAAGTAAGAACGGTGGTAGATCAGTCAGGTGTGGTACAGGGGCACAACCCGTGTGTTCTGAGAAAAAGCTTCACTTTGTTTTTAAAGAGTGATATAGAGGGAACTGAGGAAAGTTCGCTAGGAAGAAGGTTCCAGGATTTTCCACCTAGTGCAAACTAAGAATAAAATGGCATTGGTGCAGGTAACCTAACTTAGGTAAAGGAAAATGGTACCTGCACAAACTGGAGACCACGTGGAAATTAACAATCACAGAACCTAAGGAATGAGATGATTACCAATGACAGATGAAGTCAAGGCGTAGGTAACATTTGTGATTTATGCAGAAGGAGAAATAAGTTTTAGAATTATGATGCAAAGTATTGGTGTGAGTGGCACTGCATCCATACTAAAATGAGCATGGCATGTAACTACTGCTGTCAAAAGAGCAATAATTCAGGCAGAAGGATCATCTTGATTACATGAAAGCAGGAATATACAGCTTGGAGGTCATATAGCAGTTTAAAAAGTGAGAATACCCTTTGTTTCCCTTGTGTGTGTGCATTACCTAAAAGTTATAATTTACAATTTTACATTCTATCTGGCTGCGGGCAATTAATTCTTGCTAGCACATTCACTGGGAGACTTGTTCACTATAATTTTAAAATGTAATTTGGAAAACACTCAAAATAGAAGAAGTTATTTCACAATAGTTTAAGTGACATTGACTGAATCGTGCTATAAGCGTGTTGTATATGGACAGAGATATGCCGGAGCCTTGCAGAGAATCCAGTCCGTTCAAAGACTTAGAGAACTTTTGACCTTAACAGTCAACTGTAGAGGAATAAGTGGTCAACAGGTTATGACAAGGAGGTGGCTGATGTAAAACAAATCTGCCTCTGGGCCTGGTAAAAGACAGTGTAGCTGTGATGCTTATAATTAGCCAAAGCTGGAGGACACAGTCCTGTATAACCTATCATGATAAAAAAGTAACCACTGAGTGATTACATAACTAAGTGGTACACCATATTAGGAACAGACAAAAATAACATATAGGAAACACAAAATGAGGGGCTTATCATTTGAGAAAAATTTAGCAGAGGGAAAGAATACTTTGAGGGACTGATGAATGAAGAGAATGAGAGAGAGAGAAGGTTGGATGATGTGGAGATAGTGAATCAGGAAGTGAAACAGATTAGCAAGGAGGAAGTACGGACAGCTGTGAAGAGGATGAAGAATGGAAAGGCTGTTGGTCCAGATGACATACCAGTAGAAGCATGGAGGTGCTTAGGAGAAATGGCAGTGGAGTTTTTAACCAGATTGTTTAATGAAATCTTGGAAAGTCAGAGGATGCCTGAGGAGTGGAGAAAAAGTGTTTTGGTACCTATTTTTAAGAATAAGGGTGATGTGCAGAGCTGTAGTAACTACAGAGGGATAAAACTGATCAGTCACAGCTTGAAGTTAGGGAAAAGAGTGGTGGAAGCTAGATTAAGAGGGGAGGTGATGATTAGTGATCATCAGTATGGTGTCATGCCAGGAAGGAGCACTAAAGATGTGAAGCTTGCTCTGAGAGTGTTGATGGAGAAATATAGAAAAGGTCAGAAGGAGTTGCATTGTGTCTTTTTGGACTTGGAGAAAGCATAAGATAGGGTGCCTAGAGAGGAGTTGTGGTATTGTATGAGGAAGTCAGGAGTGGCAGAGAAGTACGTAAGAGTGGTACAGGATATGTACAGGAGAGGAATGAAGATCAGCAGGACTAAGACAGAATATGTGTGTGTGAATGAGAGGGAGGATAGAGGAATGGTGAGTATGCAGGGAGTAGAGTTGGTGAAGGTGGATGAGTTTAAGTACTTGGGAACAACAGTTCAGAGTAATGGTGAGTGTGGAAGAGAGGTGAAGAAGAGAGTACAGGCAGGGTGGAATGGGTGGAGAAGAGTGTCAGGAGTGATTTGTGACAGATGGGTACCAGTAAGAGTGAAAGGGAAGGTCTACAACAGGGTAGTGAGACCAGATATGTTGTGTGGGTTGGAGACGGTGGCATTGACTAAAAGGCAGGAGTCAGAGCTGGAAGTGGCAGAGTTAAAGATGTTAAGATTTGCACTGGGTGTGACAAGGATGGACAGGATTAGGAATCATTATATTAGAGGGTCAGCTCAGATTGGACCATTTGGAAACAAAGTCAGAGAGGCAAGATTGCGTTGGTTTGGACATGTGCTGAGGAGGGAAACTGGGTATATTGGGAAAAGGATGCTAAGGATGGAGCCGCCAGGTAAGAGGAAATGAGGAAGGCCTAAGATAAGGTTTATGGATGTGGTGAAAGAGGACATGCAGGTGGTTGGTGTGACAGAGCAATATGCAGAGGACAGGAAGAAATGGAAACAGATGATCCGCTGTGGCGACTCCTAATGGGAACAGCCGAAAGAGAAGAAGAAGAAGATAATTTGAGAAAAGTTAAAAAGATACAAGTGTATACTAATTTTTGGAGATACCCATGGTAGTCAACAAGTAAGGGCATTGACCTGTATGGACAAAGAAAAGGTTACAGTTCTAGCTTTTAGAGGTATAAAATTGCTGGAGTTAGCACTCATGTCCATGATTGGTATCAAAATGCATATTTATATCTGTGATGTTGTGAGGTATTGCTGGCTGTATCAAGAGAAATAAGACAGTGCATGTGTGGCATATGCCAGCATGGCTGCCTGAAGTTTTGTAAATAATCTCATGTCATTTGACTGTCACATTGATTTATACAGATGCTTGTATCAAAAATGTATTTGCAAAAGTAGTTTATGTTAAAAATGCTGTATCCAAGTCTTAACAGAGATCTGAATGTGTATTGTGTTAGAGACAGGTGACTAGATGTGATGTCATTCTATAACCAGCTGAAGGACGGAACTCTGGCAGCAGCAGTTTATTGTTTGTTTTTCTTTGGAACCTGACATAAAAGATCTCTGTCAGTTATTACAGTTCAGTTCAATTGTTCAGTAGTTGTACAGTTCAGTAGTGTGTAGTATCTCATCTTGCTTTGTGGAAGTGAGCATTTCAGCAGTACATCTTGCCTTGCAATACTAAGTGAGTTAACTATGGACAGTTTCCTGTTAGTTATACTAGAAAAAGTACAGTGGGATTAATTTAGTATTTTTCTGCATTTGTGAAATTCTATCCAACTGTGTTATTTTTATATTTCCTGTGACTAAAAACTCTATTGTTTATTATAACTAAATATTAAGTATTCTCCTGTTTTCTATTTTATTATCCATTATTCAATATTTTTATATTTTTTCAATGTGGCTGGTCTTTTAGAGTATAATTTTAACATCTTGAGAGTACTTGTGTTTATTTTTGTGACACTGTGGCCACTACAATGTACTTGTGCTTATTTTTGTGACACTGTGGCCACTACAATAGGCCTTACTGCTTTGGCCACACTCTACCATTTATATCAGTATTAATTGGACACAGTAAAATTGATTACCCTTGGTAAGAGCTTTAGAGTATTTGACTAGTGGCAGCAATCTACCTTGTAGTCTGGAGAGAGAACACAAGCCAGTGAATCTCTGTCAGCCTTTCCCAGATATTCAAGTGTATGTGTCTGATACTTGAAACTGAGACACAGTGCTCCAAGGAAGGTCTTGTTTTGGGATCTGGAGAGACAGAGTGTCCAGTCCCAGTAGAGTGTGTTCCCTCTGTGGTCTTGGGGGTAATTGTGCTTGATGCAGTCAGCTGCATTTGAAATACTTTATAAATCCATACCTGTTTTAAGTGATCTCCTCTCGCCTGTGTCATTGGTGAGGATTGTGGCTCCTTAATTACTTGCTTGGGGTAAAGAGGGGCTGTCACAATAACGATATATGCATTGTTGCCAGAACAAATGATCTTTTGAGTGTTCCTTTTCAGTGTATGAAGGACGCTGAGATACTGAAACGTTTTGATGAGAACATAATAGCTGTAACTATCTGTGATTGAGCACCATATCCTTGATTTTATGACTATGCATTTCCAAAGGACAGAATGGGTAACATCTATTTAGGAAGCTAGGCCTATTTGGTGGAGTTTGAAATAGTAACTTTATGGGAAGAATTAATAAAGGGAGTTACCTTTTTCTTTATCTCTTGTACCTCCGTAGAAAATGGAATGCATTCCTGATAATGCTGTTTAAGAAAATAATTCTACATTTCTAGGAATAACAAAATTGGAGGAAATTGTAACAACAGAAATAGTTAAAATAATAAAGCTATAAAGCTCTATCGACTTGCAAGATAGCTGCATATTTAGTAGCAGCTTAATTCTGGCTCTCCCAGCCTGAAAAAAGAAACTTAGGAGAGAAAGCCAGTGGGCCTGGATTTCTGGGTAAATTTCAGTAACTTGCTAGTAAGTCTTATGCCTGGATGCCAGGAAAAAGAAATATAAAGGGCCCAGTGAAAAATCAGCTACAAAAGGTAAGGAAAAACACAGACTGGTACAAATACTGCAGTTGTTCGTCAAGAAGCAGTGCAAGTTCCAGACATGACCTCCAGTAACCTAGAGGAAAGTATAAAGCAACTGCACACAGACCTGATTAAAGTAAATGAAACACCGATGGAATATATTAAAACAAATAATAAAATGATGGAAAGAATAGAAGAAGCTTTAAACAGATATTCAGATAAGGTGACAGAACTGCAAAACTCAGAGGTTGAAATGAAGAAAAGGCTGGCTGAATATGAGACTGCACAAGAAGAGATGGTTCAAAAATAATAGAAATAGGGGAAAGAGCAAATATGGATTCATAGGTTCATTGGTAGGTACTAGGCTATTGGCCGTAGGGCCTATATAAACCTAGCCAAAGGTACCCAGGCTTTCACCACCCAAGAAAATTATCTTCCTGTGCCACTGTCAAGCAGAGCCACAAAAGTGATCTCCGGGGTGAATTTCCTATCTCCCATCCAATCATCAAGATTTTTCTTGAACAATGCTAATGAGGAGCTTTGTTTGATATAGATAGGTAGTTTGTTCCAGAGTATGGGAAGTCTCTGGGACAGGAATCTATCCCTCCAGCATCTTCTATTTATTGTGGTAACGAGGTTTAGGTCCCTAGAGCGTGTAGCTCGTAGGGATTGGGATTTCTTTAAGTGGAGCATGTCTAAAAGCTCTGGGTTTGACATAGCTTTGTGTGTTAGGCAGAGATCTCCTCTGAGTAGGCGATATGCAATGGAGTAAAGCTGCAGTTTTTTGAGACGGTCTGCATAGGGCATCTCTTTGAGGCCAGTAATCCTCTTCGTGAGGTATTTCTGTGGCCTTTCCAGTTGTTGTAGATGTCTTGTGAGGTACATACCAAAAGGGGCATTGTATTCTATAATGGGTCTAATGAGTGATGAGTAGAGGGAAACAGTGACCTCTTTTTTCCTGGATGAGAAACCTTTTGTGATGAGGTGTGCCACATAGAAGGATTTCCTGACTACTGTGGCAATGTGATTATCAAAGGAGAGACTACTGTCCACCTGTGACCCAAGGTCTCTTATCACACTTTCGGTGTTAAGTAGACTACCACCTATGTGGTAGTTCATGAGTACTTAGTTTTTACCAAAAGGAATGACAATGCACTTTTTGGCATTGAGCTTGAGGCCATGGCTTTGACACCAGGCATCTGTCTCAGCAAGGCCCTTTTGTAGGATGTCCACATCTTTTGGAGTTTTGATTATGGCTCCTAGTTTGCAGTCATCTGCGAACTTCGTTAGCCAAAGACCTTCTGTGTTGGCCTGTACTTCAGAGAAGTAGATACCAAACAGGAGAGGACCCAGGACTGAACCCTGTGGTACTCCACTTGTCACTGGTCTGAAGCTGGATTTGAAGTCTGCTACTTTCACAGTGTGGTTCTGTCAGTGAGCCAGTTGGCAACCCATCTTGTGACATAGGGATTTATACCTAGTTTAGTGAGTTTATCTATAATTCCAGAGTGGGGGATGGTGTCAAAAGCCTTGGCGAGATCTAGATAGGCTGTGTGAACCACCTTACCCTCATCTACGGCTTTGGTGACTGCTTCAAAGAAGTCTATCAGGTTTAGGAGACATGATCTGCCTTTTACAAACCTGAACTGGGTGGGGTCCTGAGTTTGGAGATTACCAATGTCATTGTTTATAAGTTCCATGATGATACGCTCCATAGCCTTGCAGACCAGGCTCATTAGGCTAATTGGGTGGTAGTTTCTGGGGTCTGTGGTGGCTCCCCCTTTGTGGAGTGGGATAACTGTCGCTGTGTGCCATTCAGTGGGCACATAGCCTGAGGTGAGGCTATGATTGAACATGGTACTTTACTTAGGTGGGGTGCCAGTTCGTTCTGTAGTTCATGTAGAACACAGCCTGGGATGTCATCAGGTCCCATGGATGCTGTGTTTTTGGCTTTGGATAGTGTGTTTTTTACCTGTGCAGCCGTGATTACAGGAACTTTGCATTCTTCTGGTATAGAGATGGGCCCTTTAGGGGATGACAGAGGGGTAAAGTTAGCACTGAACCTATCTGCCAGGATGTTGGCAATATCCATTGGTTCTGTATATTTAGTGCCATTGTGCTGTAACTCAGAGCAGATATGAGTGTTGCTATTGAGATTATTGACATAGCTATAGAATGCTTTGTGGTTATCTTTAGAGTCAGTGGCAATTTTGTTTTCATAACTAGCTTTGGAGGATTTTATGAGGGATCTCAGCTTCTTACTGAAGCTGACCAGGGAGTTTTTCCAATCATGGGATTTTACTCTTTTTTGCAACAGTTTCTTTCTTCTGTTGTAGAGTTTGTTTATGGCAGAGGACCACCAGATTAGCTTCCTTTTTTTGGAGGATAGTATCTTGGTTCTGTTAGGGATTGCACGATCCATGCACTCATGTAAGTGCTTATAAAGTGCATTTGTGTAGGATTCAGCAGTCATACCTCTATTGTCCGTCAGCATGGGTGTCGTGAAGTTTGCCACTTCTGTCTTAAGAAGTGTGAAGTTGGCTTTGGAGAAATTTTTTACTGTGGTTTCCCTAATTGGGGATGGGGGAGGGATGTGGATGTCTAGGGTGATTAGCTTATGGTCGGATCTGACCAACGAGGAACTGACCTCTGGCGTGGAGCACCGGTTGCCCATGTTGGTAATAACCAGGTCTAGGATATTGCTGCCCCTGGTGGGGGTGTGGATAAGTTGATCCATGGCATTGGAATTTATGAATTCCAGAAAATGTTGAGCCCAAGAGTTGGTACATGAGTAATTTTCCCAGTTAATGGTAGGGTAGTTGAAATCACCCATTATTAGGGTGTTAGGTTGTACCCTAATATTTTCCAGTGTATTAAGAAATGAGGAGTGGGAATCCTGGGGCATGGTGGGGGATCTGTAGCAAGCTACAATTTGGATTGCGTTCTTGCCCAGAGTTAGTTGCACTCGGATAATCTTGGATGCATTATGCTGAGCAACTAGCCTGGAGGTGTGGATATCCTTAATGAATATGGACACGCCTCTGCCTTTAGTGTTTCAGTCCAGGTTAGGTGGCCGAAAGGTGTGGTATGAATTATAGCCTGGTAATGCAGGGGTACTCTCTGGAGCCTTGAACCAGGTCTCTGTCACTGCACAGATGTCGATGTTCTCCATTTTAAGGAGTGCCTCGAGAGAGTGCATTTTGAGGTTTAGACTTCTAGCATTGAGTAGCAATACCCTCAGATTCTTCTTGCCTGTACCTGTTAGGGTGGTGAATTTGTCATTTGAACCTTGCCTAAAAAAGGCACTATAGGGGTTGCTAGAGCCTTAGCCAGTATCCAGAATCCCAGGGGTGACAGGTGCAGGCCATCTCTGGCAAACCATCGTGGCTTGTCAATCATGTCATCCCAGGCAGACAGATACTGGATCCCCTTAGAATGACACCAGAAGCTTAGCCAATTGTTGAAGTCAATCATTTTGTCCTTGTACTGTGATATCATTCTGGGTGATGGCAGGATGCTACTCAGGGCTAGGGTCATACCTGCCTGGGCTACAAGATCGGACAGCTTCTCCATGTCCCTTTTCATGTAGTCCAAGGAGGTACATCTCAGGTCATTCACACCAACATGGACAATGACAGAGTCATATTTGTACTTGTTGTGGAGTGACCTGCGTGCATGTGTTATGTGGTGGATCCTGGCACCCGACAGGCAGCTGACAGTAACTTTCTCCTTGTGTAGCCTGGTGAGTGGAACATCAGTGTGCCTGACTATAGAGTCACCTATGACTAGAGTGTTGGGTACGTTGTTATGCCTTATGGGCTGTGGATAACCTGAGATTTTCTGCTGTACCAGAGAAGCTGGGAGGAACTGACTGTATTAATTTTTTTGAAAGCACAAATAAGCAACTGGATTGGTATTCCACAATAGGAATTGTTAATTGAAAGGGCACATTGTGTATATGCTCCAAATATGGATGCTGGAAAACAACCTAGACCTTAATAGTAAAGATGCGGTCTTATCGGCAGAAGGAGTTGATTCTGGCAAAACTGTGGCAGAAGGACAAAGTACTAAAAGTGGGAGACAGCAGAGTATTTGTGGAGAATGATTACTGATTGTACACCAGGCAGAAGAGGAGTAAATATATTCCATTATTTAGGGAATGTCGAGAAGCAGGAATGAGATTCAAACTGCTGTACCCAGTCATCTTCAAAATATTTTTCCCTGGAGGAGAAAATCATTTTTTGATGAAGCACATGCTAAGGAGAAAATACAAAGGTTTGTCTAACAAAGAGTGAGCTGTGAAACAGAAGGAGGTTCTGCTTCATGTCCTTCTGGTAATAAAGACTACAGAGAGACTGATCCCATGAAATCATTTCTACTGTTTCAATGGAAAATGTCTGAGAGAAGGAAGAAAACATAAGAGCTGACTAGAAGAATCAAGAATACATTTGGAATGAAACAGACAGGATTTTGGAGATGGTGATAAACAGGAATAAAGCTAGTAACTTAGAAATTTACAAATGTGGGGCAATAAAGCCATATTTATACTTGTGAAATATGAAAGAACAAGAAAATCTGAAAATATGGGACTTTCTTGGACTTTGTTAAACTTGTAGGGGATCTTAAAACATATGCCTTGCTTCATGTTATTAATGGTTGTGGAATAAAATCAGTAACTTTGAAAATGACAAATGTAGGATTACAAAGCAGTAATTATACTTGTGAAACATGGCAGAACAAGAGGCTCTGGAAATATTGGATTTTTGTGGACTTTGTTAAATTTGTAAGGGACTCTAAAGCATATGCCCTATTTCATGTCATTAATCTTCGGAAAAATACTTGGGAGAGAGAAAGAGGAGGGAGAAAGTTAACTATAAGCAAAACTTTATTTTTTCTTAATGGGGATGTTTTAATGGTGCATGACTTTCTTTGCAAGCTATGAAGTAAAGTTTTCTCAGTTTTAAATGCAATGGGGATACTAATATAAACAGGTCTTTATGTTTTTTTCCTGTTTTCCCTTTTCTCTCCTTTTCCTTGTTCAGTTTTAAGATATGTAGGCACTGCAATGTAAAAAAAAGGAGAGAGGAAGGAGAAAAGGTCTGGTTAAGAGCATGAGGACAAAAGAAAAAATATTGTGCTTTTTGTCATGCTTGCTTTGGGGAATGACTGGGTTAAGGCCCTTGGCTTTATCCATCAACAAGTCATATTAGAAAGCAAGTAAAGGAAGAAGAATATTGAATATTGTAAGGCTTTTTTCTGGTAAATAATGTGTCTTTAGCAGTTTTGTGTCTGGTTTGCATGTTGCTAGAAGACAATCTGATCAAGAGAAATGTTTGGGAAAAAGTGTTTACTGAAGCATTCAAGTGTTTGCTCAGCTGGGAGACCTATAAAGATAAGACAAAACCAGACAGCACTTACTAAAAGCACAGGCTGTACTTTGTGTCTTACCATGTGTGACAACCCACCACTGGACCACTAATCAAGGAGCCTCAGTTCTCACCACTGGCACCAGTGGGGTATGTTCACTGGGAGGGTAACAGGTACACCCATAGTATTTCCAGATGCAGCTCTCTGCATCAAGTGTAATTTCCCTTAAGACCACACAGACCACAGTCAGTCCAAGGCTGGTTTCTCCCTCTTTCTCCAGATCCCAAATAAGACTGGCAATGAACACTGCCACTTTCCCACCTATCTGTTGAAAAGAGAGAAATTTAAGGAATGGGTTCTGGGAATTATTCAGGAGCAATTAGAGAAGACAGACATTCTTCTGAAAATGTAGCTAGGGAGTGGGATAAAATTAAAGTGGAGTTTAAAACTATTTAGAAATAAAGGAATGGGAGATATGGTTAAAAAGTAACAAAAATTATTTAGAGGGACTGATGAATGTTAAAGTATTGCAAAATAGGGAGAATCCCACAGAACAAGAAGAGGAGCAACTGTAGAATGCTAAACAGAAGTTAAGGGATTACCTCAATAATATGCACAAGTTTAGAAAGATTGCTGTTAAGCAACTGTTTTTTTTTTTTATAATAACTCTGGAGCACAAAGACATTTAGCACAATGACTCAGAGAACAGAAAGTAGAAAGGGCTATCACCAAGCTCAGGGAACCTTTAACAAGGAAGACAACACGAGATCCTGCAGATGTATTAGAAGTATTTCAGAAATTTTATGAAAGTCTGTATAAAGCAGAGAAATATAGAAATCAAGAAATGTATAAATGGAAATGTGTATGGAGGAATTAACTGTGTATGCCAAGGTTAGAGGTAGATGAGGCTCAATTACTAACAGTTAGGATAGGAGGAGATGAGATAATAAATGTGATGTATATCCAACCTACAGGAAAGTCCCCAGGAACAGATGGTATTCCTGTGGAAGGAAAGTCCCCAGGAATAGATGGTATTCCTGTGGAAAGAAAGTCCCCAGGAATAGATAGATGGTATTCCTGTGGAAGTTTGGAAGCTAGGAGGAAAAAACCTGATAAAGATCTGAAAAGTTTTTGTTTAACAGTATCATAAGAGGAAGAGAAGTACCAACATTCTGGAAGAAAGTGATGTTAGCAGTAATAACTAAAGAGGGTAAATATCCATTGGATCCAGCTTCATTCAGCCCCATTTCAATACTAAACCATGATTATAAAGTGTTTATGTCTCTAATAGCTAAAAGAATGGGAAAATTATGCCAACATTGATAGATATGGATCAGTCTGATTTTGTGGGGGGGGGGGGGCAAACATTTGATAACATTAACAGAAAAGTGGTGATCCAGATGGAAGCAGAATGTAAGAAAATACCACTTTTGTTGGTGGGTGTTGATGCAGAGAAAGCATTCAACAGAGTAAGCTGGGACTTCATGAGCAGGACAATGGAAACAGTTGTTTTCCCTGATAAAATTATAAGGTTGATTAGGAGTATATTTGAGGGATCTGAGGTGAAAATTAAAGTGGGTGGGGTCCTCTCTAATAATTTCTGCTTGAATAGACGAACCGGGCAAGGGTGCACATTATATTTAGAACCACTTGGCAAATAAAATAAGGGACTCAGAAATCCAAGTATATAATTGGGTATGGTAGTCAAGAAAAGCTGGCTCTGCTTGCAGGTGATATTATTTTATACCTGACAAAACCAGAAAGAAATATTACTGTGTTGTGGAACATTTTAAGACAATTTCAAATCTTCTCAGGACACAGAATTAATGAAGCAAAAACAAAGTTAATACGGTTAACTTATGTACCCACACACAAATTGGTTCACCAATATCCATATTTATGGGGATATAATAAAATGAAATATTTAGGAGTATGAATTTAAAAGGATTATGGCAGCTAAGGATATGTGGGAGGAGACTAAACAGAAGGTCATACAAAAAATGAGAATCTGGAAGCTTTGTTATATGGATGTGGATAGTAAGATACAAGCAGTTAAAATGTTTTATTCACTTTTGTTTTATACACAGAACAAGCATATTGTTATAAACCAGAGGAGAAGTTGTGGATTGGAATTAAAAAAGAGCTGAAGGGTTGTATCTGGGAGCTGAAGACGGCAAAGGAAAAGTGGGATAAGCTGATTCTTCCAATAGAAGACTAGGATTATCCGATTTGAAGGGGTATTTTAGAGCAACACAGTTAAGGCTGTTATACTTAGCACAAGCAGAAAACTGTAATTCAAAGTGGAAAGGGATGGTGATGATACAGGGGAGAAGCTCAAGAAACAAGGAGAGACTGGTATTTTGGATGCAGACCCTTAAGGAGAATGACAATAACCATGCAGAATATTATATTCATAAAGTAGCAGAAAGTATTTTAAGAACTAAGCCAGTACAGGAATGGAGAAAAGAGATTCTGTTAATAGGATGATTGCAATTAGGGGTACAGTTAATAGGCAAGAGGGGACTGGAATTTATTGGAGAAACCTGGCCAAGGATCCAAGGGAGCAAATAGCTAGAAAGGGAAAGGTAATAGAATGGGAAGACACCAAGATTTTTTTGGACTGCATATGCCATTCTAGTTCTTACTTTGAAATGTATTTTTGAACATAATTAATTTATTTCATTTTACTGAAATGGTTTAAGCTTCATCTTGCTTGAACAAGATTTTAAACTTGGTATTAGGAAATGTAGATGGACTAGTCAGGAATTTAACAGTTAATCAGCCATTCAGCACATATGATAACTGACTACTCCATCACCTTTGTTTTTTATGGCATTAAACAATACAATAATATAATATTAAAAAATAGACACAAACATATTGCAAAATTTAACTGAGCACCAATATGATTGGAATTTAAATATGGACCAATACAATTATTGATGGACAGTTTTCAAAAATAAATGTAAAACATTTCTAAATAAAACTAAAGCAGTACAAATAAGAAAAGAAAGAAAACATAGAATTGGTGAGAAAAAAATGAAGAACTGAATCAACAAAAAGAAAAAATTTACAGGGCGTATATGACAAATAGACCTACTTTATATAAAAATATATATAAATGCAGTTACCGATGAACGGAATAAAGAGAATCAAGCTAAAAAGTATAAAGGTGCTCCAGTGAATTCTGAAGATAAGTGTACAAAGTTTTATAAGTGCATTATTTCACTAAGGAACACTCCAGTAATTACCGGACAGCTCTTAATTGAATGGAAACTTATACATTTGTTTCATCATAGGTTGAAATATTTCATAATTATTAATTGCAAGTAAAGACATTGCCAGGTCTCTATCTTAAACCTGAATGCCAGTGGACTATTATCACAGAAAAGGATGCAGGTGAAGCTGCTGATGGAGTAAAAACAAGACCTACTATAAGGGAGCAGATGGTATTCCTAGCCAGTTTTGTAAGCATCATTTCTTAAAATATAGTAAGTCCTTTGACTCCCGTCTTTAATGGGATTCTAAGAAGCGGTATTGTAAACGATGCTTGGCTAAAGTAATTTATTGTTCCAATTTACAAGGATGAAAATAAGCAGGATATACTTAACTATCCACCAATCAGGTTGACTTTGATTATAGGTAAGTGTTTTGAGTATTGCTTATACGTAATGAAAGAAAAAAAGTACAGCCCAGACATAGCTGGTATACAAGATGCTTTCATCATAGGTTAATCTTACATTTAACCTAAGTTCTATAAAAGAATATATTGATGGTACAAAGTAACAATGCCTTGTTGTACAGTTAGAAGTAGATAAAGCCCTTTGATACCTTACGTCATAACCAAATAATATTAAAATTGTAACAACTAGGTTTGAACTCCTAAATTGTCAGATGGATGGGATCTTGGTTGACATCTAGCAAACAGGCATTACCGATACAAATTATCAAATCGTCATGAAAAAAAAAATGCAACAAAATCCTGACTCTGCAAGTATGCAGATGATTTTAAAATGAGGCCAGAAATATCTAAGTCTGCAAACTTGACTGATTTGAATGTTTATTTCAGATGGATTAAGATATGATCTAAAACTATGGGTCTAAGATTTAATACTAAAAACAAATTAAAGTAGCATTATATGCTTTGGATACTAACAGTACAGGTAAATGGCCAAAAGATTAAAACAGTAATAATAGATCACACAAGAAATTTAGATACAATAATTGGAACTTCAAAAATCGCATACATGATGTAAAACACTGCATGTGTTCAACGCGTAAAGCATTTAACTGTACTAGCTTTTAATTTTAAAATAATTTCAATGTGTGTGCACAACACATAAAGCGTTTAACTAACTGTACTAGACTTTAGCACTGTATTCTAATGCAGGTTTGATAAGGTGCTTTTTGAAATGATTACAGTATCAAATGTAATTTCTGTGCTTCTTGCCTATTCGTTTCTTATGCAGTAACTGTGCATTGTTCTACTGTTTTTTTCCTTCAAATTGCTGCCTGTCATAACCTACCTACATGCTTGTAGTGCTCTGCTCCCATTTTTTAGACTAAATCTTACCCGTAAACTGCCTAGGGTTTTTTCTATACTCGTTGGGCTCTAGGGGATTGTTTAAATGTTATTAGACTGAGTGTTGTATTGTTTCCACTGCCTACTTTTACTCTGTTTCTTCTCCTTCATTCTCTTTACTTCCCTTCCCTCTTGCAGTTACCATATCTAATCTCTATCCTTCTTTAACCTTTAGTACACTCTTGTGCAACCCTCTTCTATCTGCTCTTACTCACCTCCACACCAAACTCTCCACTCTCTACCTCCCATCCTCTCCTAATATTTGCCTAATGCTCTCTTTCTGTCTTTTTTTTTACAGTCTGCCACCTCGGGTGCTCCCTCTCTTTATTGCTTAGACAAGGGCTACTTCCCAGCTAAACCTTAGAGGGCTCCCTGGCATCTGCCTGCAACCTAAACACTGCTAAGTGCTTCCACTTCAAGATATCTCCTAAAAAGGAACCCAGTGTATGTTGTATGTATTTGTTGCCTTGCCACATCTGTTACTTATACCGCCTGCATGTGCGACGGCAGCCCACTGCAGCCTGCTCGATAGTTTATCCCTTACACCTTCTCTCGTAGGCTGGTTGTTTAAGCTTAATAAGACCTGACCTTCCTTCTGTTGCTCTCTCTTTTACCACTAGGTGGTTTTGTCCTCCCAATAAATCTAAACATATATCCCTTTCAATACCCTGTCCCACTTGTATTGTGGCTTACTTTCACTTTCACCCCTATATCTAGTCTAACCCCCAGAGCATGCTCATCTCTTTGTAAGCAAGTTGCTACCTATTGAGTGTATATCTAGTCTCACCTGATACATTGCTACATTGCTCACCTGGTACATTGTAGCTCCACTTTTTTGATTGTTTATCGCAGATTTCACTGTGACCTGGCTGTACCTCACCGTTCGCCCTGCAGGCTCACTCTGCTCCCCTACCCCCAAATCTCACCCACCCCCCAGTACTCATAACCTTATACTCGGATAGCCACACCTTCTTTCTGCTTCCACCAGTTAGCCCACTCTATCTCGTTACAGACTTATCACTGTAGCCCATATTCATTTACTGTTTTTCTTCTCTATCTCTCCTTCACTACTCCTTTCAATTCCCTTTCCTTATACCTCCATTCTTCTTGCCTCAATTAACATTGTTCCCCTTACTATGTCTAAATCTGACATTCCAAAGCATTTTAACCTATTTTTCTTCTTTATAATCCTTAGCACTCTCCTCATATCATATACCCTCACTTACTATGAGCATCTAAGCTTTACTGAATCTTTACTCACTTTAAAGCAAACAACTCCACACTCTGCTCCAGCCTTACAAACCTACAGTAACTTAACATCCTCATCTCCCTATTTTCTTCCTTTATTCCATAGATTAACCCATAATAAGTATCTCCAAACCAGAAAATCTTACCTAATCTTCTCCAAACTCTTAAAATTCTTACATAGTCCTCAACAGTTCCTACTTCTACATGGTGACATTCGTTCAAACCAAGGCCCAAATAACTACCTCACTAACACCCATCCAATCCATCAAACTAACTCTGTCACTCCTACTAGTCCACCCAGCTCTCTTCTTATAGCTCACCTTAATATTCACAGCTTAAATAATAAAATTACCCAACTCCATGCCATGATAGATATATATTCCTTTGATATCCTATGTCTAACAGAAACCTGGCTCAAGCCAGGAACTAAGGACATTGTTATTATCCCTCCTGGTTTCAATATCCTCAGACTCGATCATCTGAACAAAAAGGGTGGTGGAGTTACAATACTCTACAAATCTGAATTACAGGTTACCCCAATAGATACTCAACCTCCCTCTCTAAGCAATGCCGAAATCTTAATCTCTAAACTCCAGGTTAATACTAATAAATCCATATACATAATTTGCTCTTATATCCCCCCAGGCAACAACATTAATACTCTTGAAAATACCCTTAGCTGGCTCTCCTCATCCTTCCCACAAGAAACCATACTCTTAGGTGATTTTAATATTAATTGGACTTGCTGTATTTCTCCCAAACCAACTTCTGACATAAACTTTTATGGCTTCCATCAAACCATTATCTGCCCTACTAGAATTCATAAACCTAGCAACAAAGTACCCTAGATTGGATATTGGTCAGTAGTAATCCCCTGGTATATAAAACAGGCATACTCCCTGATGATATTAGCGACCACTTACTTACTTATATTACTAGACAAAAGACCCCTAATACCAGCCAAATTATTTACAGAACTACCCGGAATACGAAAGACCTAAACGTAGCCAGCTACCAAACAGAGCTCAAAGCTTGCAACTGGTCTCCCCTTAAATACCTACCTCTTGATGAAGCAGTCTCATACTTCAATAATAAATTCTTGCAAATGCTAGATCACCATGCCCCCTCTCATTTTATCAAAGCTAAAAACAAACCTGCTCCATGGCTCACCAAAGAGACCAGGCAAAAAATGCAACAGAGAAATAAAATATGGACCAAATGGAAAAATGTTAAAAACCCTATTCACCTCCAAAACTTTAGGCAGCTTAGAAATGCTACAAAGAAACTAATACTCCTAGACAAAAAAAAAAAAACTACTACCTGAAATTCCAATAAGCACAACATCAAAATTCACAAAAATTCTGGTCAGGTATTAATAAACTACTTCATCCAGGAAATTCCAAAACACCTACTCCTTCTAATCTGACTCAGAGTTCTCCCAACCGTATTGCTGATACCTTTAACAAATTATTTTCTGAAACAGTCAACTCACTAGCTAATACCTTGTCACCTGCTATCACCCTGTCATATAAATAAAGCCACCACTTTAAAACTGCACCCAGTCTCAACATCTTACATCCTAACCCTACTTCTGAAACTTAAACCCTGCACACCTGCAGCTGACCACCTACCAGCTGTGTACGTGCAAATGGCAGCTGGAGTACTTGCCTACCCTGTTTCCATTTTAATAAATAGGACCATAGCTGGAGGCATTATCCCATCTCTCTGGAAAGTCTCTTATTTCATCCCTTTACACAAGGGGGAACCTCAGATGAACTCTCGAACTTCCGTCCTATAGCCCTACTTTCTCCCTTAGCTAAAATCATGGAAAGATGCATTCATCGGCAATTACTTGATCATCTTCTCCAAAATAATTTACTAGCTGACTGCCAGCATGGTTTTAGATCATATCACAGTACTACAACTGTGCTCTTATCCTCCACAGACTGTATTAATAAAAATCGTAATAATAACCTACTTTCCTCAGCTCTATTCATAGACCTCTCCAAAACCTTCGAAACATTTAACCATCATCTCATGTTAAACATTCTCAAATCTCTCTCCTTAGATGCTTTAGCAGTCCAGTGGTTTAATTCCTACCTAGAAAATAGACAGCAAGCAGTTCTCTGGGACAATCACTTATCCTCACAGCTCCCCATCACCATTGGAGTCCCACAAGGCTCTATTCTGGGACCCCTCCTCTTTTCCATTTTTATTAATGATCTGATAACTTCCCTTCCACAATCCTCCTGCATTCAATATGCAGATGACTTGACATTTATCTGTGCCGCAGTTTCTTCTGCTGAGCTGCAGTCTAGTACTCAAAAAGTATTTACATCAGCTGAAAATTGGTTCCATCAGTACTGTCTCCTTCTTAACCCCCCAAAAAAAATTATTACTGTTCACTCCAACACAGAAGTCCTCTTCTATCAACTTTACAATTGTATCTAACAATGGTACAATTATATCACCTGACTCTAACACTAAACTTCTAGGAGTCACAATTGATCATAATCTTAATTTCGACTCACACATCAACTTAACCATTAAATCAGTAAATAGAAAACTCGGATTTCTCTATAGGCTCAAACCCTTACATTCACCTTCAGCCAGGACTACTATAGCACAAACACATCAGATCTCTACCGTTCTCTACGCCTCTCCTATTTTTACCAATCTATCAAAATCCAGTTTTAACAAACTGGCAACCTCATACAATAACATTGCTAGATTTGCCACAGGTGCTCCATTTCGTACCCACCATTGCATAAATCTGAAACAACTAGGCTGGCTAGAATTACAAAACCAGCTGCTGCTTCAATGGCTGACAATCATCTACATGATCTTGTATCACCCCACAAATACTTCCATACTCAGTAACCTTAATACCCCTTATAAAAACCTCACAACCCTTCGCTCAGCTAACAAGTTACTAGTCGCCTCCCATAAATCACATAATAAATCTTGTGACTGCCTGTTTACTAACAATGTTGGTTTTAATTGGAGCAAGCTCCCTTGTGAACTCACCTCACTGGTATCAATACCCCATTTCAAGAAGCAACTAAATACCTTCCTGAATTCCCACTGGCTATGCCCATGTACTAACCCTGACTGATACTTTTTTTGGCCTCTTGGCTTATCATTGCTACAAAAGTACTACTATTACTCCTATACCTTTCTTCTCCTCTAGCTATACATTCTTCTTGTATAGATAGTTTATTCAAAGAAGATTTGCAAAAAGAATAATAACTTTTAGTAATCTGGGTTAGTCACAGATTAAAGAAAATTAATTTATAGAATATGCTATACAGATTGGTAAGGGGCAAACATGTCTTGCCTATAAGGCACTGAAAAATAATACCTTCAGACAAGATATTGGATTGAAATTAAATGTACAGTACCATAATAAACGAAACAGTGGTCTCTTGTACAAGATAAATATAAATAAAACTGTCAGGATATATTTTTTACATCTCATGGATAATACCTTGTTTGTGGAATAAATTACTAAATTGAGTAAAAATTGCTGCTTCATTGACCTTTTCTAAGTATAAATTGGATAAATTCATAAGGAGAAATTTATGCTTGGAATGAGGGAGCCTGCATTATTAGAAGGTGTTATGACAAAAATGCAGCATAATTGCCTATTAAGCTATGAATAACAAACACAGGGAGAATCTTCTTGGCTGACTAACAAAAACAAGAGCCAATTGATTGTGTAGACGTTCTGCAGGATCTGCTGCCACCATTTAGCAGTTATAACATTACAGAAAGACCCACAAACATTCAACCGGTATGCAACTGCAGGGAGCAAATTGAAAGATTCTTAAAGATTTTGAACTTTAAAGGAAAATAACTTTAATTTCACCTAAGGATGGGGAGAAGAATGACTTTATTGGCAGGTCTCAAAACTTTTTATGTTGTTAGGCATGATACTTTTGGTTTAGGAACAACAATGTGCACATATAAAAGAAAAAAAAAGAAATAGCACAAGAATGATAATGAAAATTCAGTATACAACTACATCAGTCACATAGGAATAGAATGCAATACATAAATAAATAAAAGCTTCACGGTCTTCACTGTGAAATTTATGAACCAATGAATTCACCTTGTCTCAGCTACATTCTTTGTTTGTAGGGTTATAATTTGGTATTGTGATCATAACAGTAGTGGCAAGAAACACAGGCAAAAACAAACTACTAAAATCAAAAAAAGAAAAAGAACCACACCGTAGTACAACTCTGGTAGTAAGAGATTAAGCGCTTTTCATTTATTACAATGAATAAACTTCTTCAGATCAATTAAAAACAGGAAATCACAGTTTAAATACTCACTTAATAAGTTTAAAAGTCAATTACATACTTAAAGTGATAACACCCTTCCTACTTTAAAGCACAACTAAACCAAAAACTGTTTAAAAAGAACTCATAGTACGCAAACATTATGAAAGCATTAATACCGATATCTAACCTACTACAACAAATTCTAAGTAGGCTATAGAAAAATAAAAACAAATAAAAAATAAAAAATAATAAATAATACAAACTAACTAGTATTCATAATCTGACAATACATGCTAGTAACTGAATTAGCACACTAAATGTGCATGACATGGTACTAACAATATACCAAACAAATCAATATGATAAAGGAGTGCAAAACACAATCTTTTTAAACAGTTTTTGGTTTAGTTGTGCTTTAAAGTAGGAAGGGTGTTATCACTTTAAGTATGTAATTGACTTTTAAACTTATTAAGTGAGTATTTAAACTGTGATTTCCTGTTTTTAATTGATCTGAAGAAGTTTACTCATTGTAATAAACGAAAAGTGCTTAATCTCTTACTAACAGAGTTGTACTACGGTGTGGTTCTTTTTCTTTTTTTGATCATAACAGTAGTCATTAAGTGGCAAAATATAATTTGCTGTTTGACTTATACGACTTTAATAAGTTTATTAAAGATGTCATTTTAAATATGTGGCTTGTGATGCATAGTTTTTGCACTAGTTCAAATGTATTAATGGTAAAACTATGTCAGTTCATATCAAGTGGAAAATATGGTGACTGAAGGGATTTTGAAAGTGTGCCAGAGATGTAAAATAGTAGAATGGTAAAAGTCTGTAGGTGGGATTACAGTTAGTGGCAGCTTGATAGGTATAGAAAACATGTTAGTTTTCCCTTCATAGATTCATAGAGTTTACAAGATAGTCAGTCTGTAGAGTAAATTCACCTTGCCAATACCCAACATCATAAAACACATACTGCCTTCAGAAGAGCGTATAGGTCAGACCTGGGATGAATTTATGGGTGCAGATTCAACCACTATAGTCTGCCTAAAATAAAGTGATGATATCAGCTTATTTTATATGTAACGGAAGGTGATTTCAGAGATTGGGAATTGTTGAGTAATCAATCTGCCCCTCCTGCATGTCGTATTTATTTGCTGATGGAGAATGATATCTTTAGTTTGGCTGTGAAGCCATTTTCTTTGTGCAGGTATAGGGGACCAAGGAGGGATGGATCTTTAACAGGCAGAATGATAGGTATAAATCACCTTGAAAAGTCTGTAAGAGATGCAGTCTAAAAACAGAACTCAAAGCTTATATTAGTAGCTGTGAGTCTTTATTTCAGTAATTATTTAAGTTAGGAAGATCTGGGCCATTTCTGTCTGCAGGACACATTTGGACAGCTGCATTCTAAACGAGGCATTATACTGTTTAATTGGTCTGATCAGGGCAGAGATCTCTACTGATCTTATCAGTTTGTAATAGAGGTGGTATCTATACTGTAAGCTGCTGTTTGACTTTGTTTGCCAAAGGCATCAGTCATATATTTCTTTTCATTGGTCCATAGATTCTTGGGTATTCCAAGGTCGCTGGATTCCATGATAATTCATAACTTGCCAGTACACTCCCATAGGCTGCATCTCCTTTCTATAGGAAGGCCATAATAGTCAATCCCAGAGTAAATTAACAGAAGATAGTGAATTGCACTGCTTAGCATGCAAGAAAAATGCATTCCAGAGGTGTTGGAGGCACTAGGATATACACCTGCCCCTCCAACATGTTTTATGTGTCTGTTGGTGAAGGTTCAATTCCCTAGTTCTGGTACTGGTGACGATTATGGACACTGAGAGAAACATGAGGTCCAGGGTAATTGTGCACTGAATGGAGTAATAAGTGAGACAAAGATCTCCCCTCAAAAGTTTGTAAGACACTGAATAATGGATGTAGAACTTCTAGCCTCTCTTGTTAAATCAGTGACTTTACACTGGCCTGTGACTTTTTTGATTCGGAACATTTGGGGTCTTTCTAATTGTTTGATATTTTTAGTGAGATACATCCCAAAGGGGTGTTGTACTTGATAACTGGCCTGATCAATGCAGCATATAAGGAAGTGATTACCTCTTTTATCCCTGATGATATTTACTGGGCTAATTGTAAGAATTACCTGATAACAAGAGGTTCCAGGACTGAGCCTTGAGGGACACCACTGGTCACTTTCATACATTCTGATAAAGCACCAGCAACTTGCACTTTATGGGTTCTGTTTTTCAGCTAGTTTGCTATCATCTTAGCAAATATGGATCAATTTTTAAAACACTTAGGATTTGTATGACGTAACTTCAGGAGCAGTGTCAAAGAGCCTGGCCAGGTCAAGATACATCATGTGCATTACATGGCTGCCACCTACAGCCTCTGTAACCCAGTAAAAGAAGTTTACCAGATTAAATAGACAGGATCTACCCTTCACAAAGCCAAACTGCTATGGTTTAAATTAAATAATAGTCTTGTTGTAGTTCATGTGGTCAGTTATAGTACATCCCACGCTTTTGCAGAAGAGGCCTGTGATGCTGATAGGTCTGTAATTATGCAGTCAGTTGTAAGGCCACTCTTATGGAGGGGCATAACCACTGCAGTGCACCACTCATCAAAAACAAAACCAGTATCTAAACTTGGGTTAAACAGTGTATCCTGAAGGGCATGCTTAACACAATTAATTAATTAACAAAGTTTGTCAGGTCCGTGGAGGGAGCATGTCTGGTCTTGTTTAGTACTTTCTGTAAATGATCTTTAGAGATAATTGGGGTGTAAGTGGTTCAGCTATTTTGGGCCTTTGAATAGAAGTCTCAGGGGTGAAGTTGGCACTCAGTTTGTTTGCAAAGATGTTGGCAATGTCACTTGGGTCAGAATAGGAAGTGTCATAATGACTAAGCTTATAGCAGTGTAGGGGTATTGTTTTAGTTTTTCAACATAGCTAAAGAGGGATTTATAATTACCCTTGGCTTCAGAGGCCAGCCTAAGTTTGTGGGTCCTATAATGGAACTGATAACATTCTTCAGTTCTTTGTAATGCTTTTGATGTTATCTTTAAGAAGAGTGTCGAATCTACTAAATAAATTAAGAAGTTTCTGTTTTCTTTAGTTGTTTATTTATAGAGGTGGACCACCAGGGTGATTTGTTTTTGAATTTCCTATGATACTTGAATACTGGTATCAATTGCTAGCTCTGTGGGTGTAGAATTCCATTGTGAAGCTTGCTGCAGTATTAATGTCAGGAGAGAATAGCTATAAGAGAAGTTTGACATTTTTTTAAGAATAGATAGAGATTGGCATGTTTGTATTCCTAAACTTCAGTGTGGTTTGTGGTGGCAGCTTTTGGGAGTTTAAAGAAGAAGGTGATACGTTTATGGTCAGGCTTCACTGGAGAAGGAGATGCCAGAAGAATAGTGCAAGAATTGATCAATTTGTAAGAATCAGGTCAGGAATGCTGTACTGTCTAGGAGGTTCATTTAGCAACTACTCAAAGGAATTTTTGTTTGTTAAGTCGAAGAATGTTCAGGCGTATCCTGCATTGGAGGTATAGGTGTCTTAGTTTATCGAATGTTAGTAAAGATCACCCAAACCAAGGTATTTTTTTCCTAATAGGGAGATAATTTAAAACACTGAGGAAGGTGTGCTGTAACAAGCTATTAGTTGGTATTTAATCCAATCTAAAGTGACCTGTAGTTCAATGAGCTCAGTTTGGGAGCCCCTCTGGATTTGCTGGAGACTCTGCCACATTTGCCTTGGCATCTGAAGGCATTAAATGCATAAAACCTTGGTAGAGAGGAAGGGCTGTCTTTACGTGTGTATCAGTTTTCAGTAGCTATGTAGATATGGATGTTTTCCAAATACTGGAGTGCCTCAAGATTAGATAATTTATTGTTTAGACTTATGCCATTGAAGAGAGACACATTACTGGTATTTTGATTTTGTGAGTATGTTAGTTATGTTGGAATACTCATAAAACTGAGCTCTACCGTAAAAAGCCCTGGGAGCAGTGTTTTGCATTTAATTTACTCCTGTTCCTAATACATTGCTGATTTGCATAGTTTTACCTTTTCAATAGCAACAGAGTATTGGATGCTAAGTGAATGACAGCATCCAGTTTGCAGACATCTGCAAATTTAGTTAGCCGTATGTTTAGATCAGTGGCTTGGAGATCAAAGGAGTAGATGCTGAACAGAAAAGGTTCCAGTACTGAGCCCTGAGGAATGCAACTGGTCACTTTTTTGCTTTCTAAGGAGGTGTCAGCTACTTTAACTATGTGGTTTCTATCTTTCAGGGAGTTTGCTATCCATCTTACAACATAAAGGTTTACATTTGGGTCTTAAAGATTATTTACAATTCCAGGAAACACTTTCAGTATGGGGAATAGGAGCAACGGTTTGCCCATATCCAAGTATGCTATATCAACTATCTGACCACTATTTTTAGTTTTAGTGACTTTCTTAAAGACTTCCACTAAATTAAGTAGACATGATCTAACAATGACAACACCACACTATTGTGTGCCCAGAGCAAGATTTTTTCATACTAGAACTTTTGAAATCAGATATAATACTTTTCATGGCTTTGCTAATTAGGTTTTAGAACTGATGGGTATGTAATTCCCAGGCAGAGCTGTAGCTAGATATTCTGCTGCCCAGTATAGTTCCCCATTTGAGCACCCCTGTCAGTGCTAGACTGAGCACAAAGAGAAAAGATTCTCTCTAAGGTAAGAAAAAAACAAACAACAAACAAAAACTCTTCTCCTTTAAAACCTGTAGCAAATCACTTGTTACAAACGTAGTAGTTAACTTGCTACAGCTTAATAACACAAACAAAGCCCTTGAGTTGTGACTGCAAGTGCACTATTAGTATTCATTTCTAAATGTCGGTATTAGACTATCTCCCAGTTGGCAGATGCCGATCACACCCCCAACACCTTCCTCCCAGGGAGGCTGCCCCTTTTGCCCCATGGGTAGCTATGCCTCTGTTCTCAGGATTGGAGATATTATCCTCTTTATTGAGTAACAAAAATATTTGTTTTTTTGTACCTCAGGAACATACCCTATGGCTATGCTTAAGTTGAACAGTTTTAGGAAAGGTTCAGAGCTGACTTTTTTGGTGCTTTTGGCTAAGTAACCAGGTATAGTGTGAGGACCCATAAAGGTGGCATGTTAGAGAGTGTGGGTATTACATGCTACATAACAATCCTGGTGTGGGGGATGGACTTGGGGAAATTTGTGGAACTTCAAAGACTTTTTATGGTGTGAAAGTCATCCAAAAGAATATTAGCAATATCTTTATGGTCAGAGTGGGTAATACCATTATAAATTAATTCAGAGCATTACTGTGCATTACTTGTTAATTATCTTATGTAGTTAAGGAAGGACGTGTGATTATCCTTTGCTTCAGATACTAATTTTAATTTGTGTTCTGCTTTGATATTTCCTATGGTGATTTACAGCATTTTGCTGATCTTTTTGACAAAGCCTTTAATTTTGGGTAGATTTTAAATTATTATAGGCATTTCTTAGCATTTTCGCTTTGTTACAGAGCGTTTTACTTGTGGCATTCCAGTAGGGTGCTTATTTTTATTCTGATTTAATCTACTCATTTTATTTTTTATATTTGTGAGATGGGTAAAAAACCTGTTGGCATAAGTGACAACTGTGGTTACATGGAGGCTGGAAATTTTTCAGTTTAGTTTTGAGGGCTCATCAGATAGTTTTAATGGTATGCCTTTTAAAGATCTTGGATTCATATGTGCGCATTCTTGTGGGTTTAGGTGAGGATTGCTGACTTGTAAGCAGATATGACCAAATGAGAATACTTTAAGAGTAGAGCAAGTAGTTGGAATGTTAATGAGGTCAAGGTGAAGGCTTGTTAAATATTTGTACAAGGCAGGTAGCATTTACTAAACCTAGGAATCTTTGGGCATAACCAACCTTTATATTATAAGTACTGCATTTAATTAATGGATAGTTAAAGTCATCAATCAAAACAGCATTTGTGTTTATGTGTAATTTAGTAAGAACATTTAGAAATATTTCATGGTACACTGGGCATTAGGATGGGGTTCTTTAGCAGGCTATGAACTGATAAACTGTCTCAAGGTAATTTGAAGTTCAGTAGGTTCTGTTTGTGGGTTGCAGGGAATCTGCCTTGTGATAAATGGGGCTCTGACAAATATTAGCATTCCCCACTGTTACAGACAGGTCTGAATGCATGATAGGTGCGGAAACCCAGTAAAGATGGAGTGCTGTCTTTACACTGAAATCAATTCTGTTGCATCACAGGTATGCATTTGTTTAAGTTGTAAGTGAGCCTCAAAATTTGTCAATTTATTGTTAAGACTTCTGACACTGAGCAGAACAACCTTAATTTGGTTCAGACTGGAATTTCTTGCAAGCCTTTTTGTTAAGTTGTTATTTCCAGAGGGTAGAATTTAGTTACAAAATGCACTATAGGGGCACCAATTGCTTTGGTCAGTTTGCAGAATCCTTGGAGAAAAACATACAGAACATCACAGATAAGGCATGGTGGGCTACTGGTCATCTTGTTCCCAAGCTGAAGGATTCTGGATCCCCTTTGGATGGCACCAGCTACTTAGCCAGTTGTTAAAGCCAGTCACCTTCTCCTTATATATGAACATAATTCTAAGTGAGGATAGGATTCTACTCAGGGCAAGAATCTTACCTACATTTGGCATGTAAATGGCAAGCAGCAGTATTATCAGTGTCAGTGGTGCAGCAGGTAGCACACCCACCTTTGCTGCAGAAGTCTGTGGGTTCAATCCCGGATTGCTGACACTACAGTGCAGCATAATGAGAGTGCTGCACACCTGAGTATGCTATTCTTTGGATGAGATGTTAAACCAAGGCTCGATCCTCTTGAGTTGGTGGTAGCTCAGGTGGATATAAAAGGTCCCATGGCACCTACTGAAAAGAGTAGGGGAAGTTCCCTGATCTAATTTCCCCTAGTACTGTAAATACCACCTGGGGTTTTCCCTGAAAATAAACTACTAACCTGGTCAACAAAGGATAAATAAATGTCTCTCTGCATATTATTTTTGGTTGATTGCCCCATGTTATTCACACCTCTTTAAGCTTATATCAAGCCATAGCCATATTTAGCAATAAATATCCAAAGCTGCATAGGGTATGAAGTAATATTAATGGATGTAATACTTTTGCACATGGCAGCTACTGGAAAAGTAGATATTTCTGTCCCATATTTAATTCCTGTAAACCTTAGTACAACATAGAACACACAAATCTCACGTGGAAGCTCCTGTACTATGGAAATAATAAATGCAGTAAAATATGGGATGCTTGTGGCAATAATAAAGTTCTACTTTAAAAATACTGGTCAGAAAGCATATTTATTGAATGTGGTATGTTTGATTTAACCTATTTCACTGAATTGTGGTTTGATTTCAAAGGTAATGACTACTGAAACTGGCAGATGAATTATTTCACCTAGCATAATCTGTGAACTTGAAAAGCCTTGTATTTACGTAAAATATGTGACCATATGATACTTACTGTACACAACAAATGCATTCTGTTAAAGGTAACCATGAAATGGAAAAGGGAACTGTGCCCAGAATATGTGACTGTATGGAGGAGTACAATGCTTTTTACAAGTTTCTATTATGTGCCTATTTTAGCAAGATGCTCTCCTGAGCATTTAAACATATCATAGGTTCATAGGTTCATAGGTAGGTACTAAGCTATCTGCCCAAAGGCATTTATAAGCCTAGCCAGAATGTGTTGGCTTTCGCCGCCCCCTTAGATTAGTTCCCTGTGCCTTTGTCCAGCAGAGCCATTGAAGTGATTCCCCGGGGTAAACTTTCTGTTTCCCATCCACTCGTCAAGGTTTCTCTTGAAGAGGGTTAGCGAGGAGCTCTGCCTAATGTAGATTGGAATCTTGTTCCAAAGCATGGGAAGTCTCTGGGACAGGAATCTGTCTCTCCAGCATGTCCTATTTATTGTTGTGATGAGGTTTAGATCCCTGGAGCGTGTGGCTCGAGGGGATATGGTTTTCTTTAGGTGGAGCATGACCATCAATTCTAGGTTGGACATGGCTGGCAGAGATCACCTGTGAGTAAGCGGTATGCAACCGTGTACAGCTGGAGGTTCTTCAGTTGAGCTGCATGGGGCATCTGCTTGAGGCCAGTGATCCTCTTGGTGAGGTATATCTGTGGTCTTTCCAGTTGTTGCAGGTGTCTTGTAAGGTACATCCCAAATGGGGCATTGTACTCTATGATGGGTCTGATGAGTGATCCATAGTGGGGCCCAATGATCTCTTTTGATCTGGATGCAAACCCTTTTGTGATTAGGTGGGCCACATACAAGGATTTTCTAACCACTTTGGCAATGTGATTATCAAAGGAGAGGTTACTGTCTACTTGGGTCCCCAGATCCCTTATTACGTCTTCCGTATTTAGAGGGCTAACACCTATGTGGTAGTTTGTGGGTACTTTGTTTTTTCCAAAGGGGATGACTATGCACTTTTTTGGCATTTATCTTGAGGCCATGGTTTTGACACCAGGTATCTGTCTCAGTGAGACCCTTTTGGAGGATGTCTGTGTCAGCCAGAGAGTCAATTATAGCCCCTAGTTTGCAGTCGTCGGTGAACCTGGTCAGCCATAGTCCTCCTATGCTTGCCTGTACCTCTGAGAAATATATGCCGAACAGGAGGGGTCCTAGGACTGAGCCCTGGGGAAACGCCACTTGTAACCAGTTTAGAGTCCGACCTAGCTCCTGCAACTCTTACCATGTGGGTTCTGTCCATGAGCTGTTGGCAACCCATCTCATGACGTAGGGGTTTATGTTTCAGGCTGGTGAGCTTGTCTATAATACCTGAGTGGGGAATGGTGTTAAAGGCCTTTGCAAGGTCTAGGTAGGCTGTGTGGACCACCTTTCCCTCGTCTATAGCCTTGGTAACTGTCTCAAAGAAGTCCACCAGGTTTAGGAGGCATGATCTGCCCTTAACAAAGCCGAACTGGGTAGGGTCCAGTGTTTGGAGGTTTCCAATGTCTCTGTTAATGAGATCCATGATGATGCCTTCCATAGCTTTACTGACCAAGCTAGTCAGGCTTATAGGGCGATAGTTCCCGGGGTCCGTTGTGGCTCCACCTTTATGGAGTGGAATAACCATTGCTGTGCACCACTCTGTGGGCACGTAGCCTGTGGAGAGACTGAGTTTAAACTGTGTGTTTAGGTGAGGGGTTAGTTCATCTTTGAGCTCATGTAGGACGCAGCCTGGGACACCGCCTGGTCCCATTCATGCTGTGTTTTTGGCTTTGGAGAGGGCTGTTTTAACCTGCGTGTCTGTGATTTCAGGGGCACTACATTCTTCTGGTATAGTTATGGGTCCTTTTGGGGGTGAGAGGGGGGGTGAAGTTTGCACTGAACCTGTCTGCCAGGATGTTGGCTATATCGGTCGGTTCAGTGTATTTTGTGCCATTCTGCACTAACTCTGAGCAGATCTGAGAATTGCCACTTAGATTCTTGACATAACTAAAGAATGCCTTGTGGTTATCTTTGGAGTCCATGGCAATTGTTCTTTCAAAGCTAGCCTTGGATGATTTTATGAGGGAAGGTAGTTTCTAGCTAATACTGAGCAGGGATAAAGTCTTCCCTTCTTGGGATTTTACTCTTTTCTGTACTAGTTTCCTCCTTCTATTGTATAGCTTGTTTATGGCAGGGGTCCACTAGACTGGTTTTCTTTTCTTGGATGAGTGAGTCTTGGTTTTGTTTGGGATAGCACGATCTATGCATTCTTGTAGGTGCCCATAGAGTGCATTAGTAAAGGATGTTGCAGCTTGGACAGCGTTATCCTTTAGCATGGGGGCTTTGAAACTTCCCACCTCGTTCTTAAGTAACGTGAAGTTTGCTTTTGAAAAGTTTTTCACAGTGGTTTCTTTGACCGGGGCTGGTGGCAGAATGTGGATATCCAGAGTGATTAGTTTATGGTCAGATCTAACCAGCGAGGGGTTGACCTCCGGTGTGGAACACCGATCGCCCATGTTGGTGATGACCAGGTCCAATATGTTGTCACCTCTGGTGGGGGTGTTGATCCAGGGCGTTTGAGTTTATTAATTCTAGGAAATGTTGGGCAAGGGAGTTTGTACTTGAGTAGTTCTCCGAGTTAATGTTTGGGTAATTGAAATCACCCAATATCATGATGTGTGAGCTAGTGAAGTATACACTTGTAACATCAAAAGGCTTGGAAGGAAGACTATAGGGCAATTACTGCTAACAAATGCTGACAGTCTGTAAGTAGAACATGGCAATCCTATGTAAGATCCCTTGATATCACAGCAATCCATTCTGCTGAGAATTATGAAGTGGGAGAGGTTTGGGGCTGAGAAAAAAAGAAAGCTTATACTAGATATAGAGGCATTAGGACATGCAGCTGTATCAAAACTGAAAGAAAGGTAATGCTGTAAGGTGATACTGGTAGATTCTTTCTTTATTCTCTTTTTTCTTTGGTGAACTAATTTTCTGTTTGGCCTGCTTTATAGTTTGTCTGCTGTATCCCAGTTTTGTTTGCCTCGTCTGAGTTCAAAGAGGCTCACTTGACTTGCAGGCTGTGTAGGAAAAGGGAATGACATGCAAATTGTTTGCCTGCAGTAGCTGAGTAGATTAAAATTCAGAAAGCACTGAACTTTTCTGTTTGCTTTTAGATCTAATAATACCTATTACTATGTATCCCTCAGGTTATGTAAGTTACTCCAAAACTGATTACTTCGACTGAATAACCTAGATATTGGTTAAAATGTTTGCTAGTTAAGTTAAAGTTAAGCTCATGTCAGACTAATCGTCTTTAGTTATTAATTGAAGAATAGATAGAAGTCCACCTAGGCCATATAAATGGAGCCTTACTGAGACACTGTAGAAGAAAAAGGCTACCTATTATTTACTTATATAATCATTTGATATCATCTTAAAGTTAGAAACAACTCTAAAAACCCACCTATTAAACAGATGGCTGTGCCCCTGCTCTACTCCTGACTAACTTCCCATCTATGGTCAATACCCTTATAACTACTTCTGTTTACCTATCATTACTCCTTCTGTCTCTTTTTCTCTCTATCCAACACCTCCTACCTAAGTGTACTACTTACTCAACTCCTGACATAAGGAATCTTCCTATTCATACATTTTATTTTTGTCACACGTGCAATAAATGGTAAATGATTTACCATAAAACAATGTTTATGTCAATATATGTTTGGCTGATGATTGTAAATATGTAATATGATATCTAATGTTTGTAAATATGATTGTTCACAGGAAACATGCATTGACTGTACCATCTACACTGTAACAGTTATGCAATTCAGCCTGTTTTGTTCTTTGTGTATCACCTGTCTATTGTCTGACATTATCATGTAATTGCCCTGAAATGTCACATTTACAGTTTTTAACATACTCTGTATATTGTTACATTAAGTGTTTTATGTGGAGCTTTTCTCCCTGGGCCTCTGCTGAAAAAGGACATATGTCCAGTTGGACTTTCCCAGTAAACAAATGTAAAATAAAAATAAAATAAAAAAATAGAATAATAAGTATGAAACACAAAAGCTTGAGTTG
The DNA here is from genome assembly GCF_019279795.1 of Protopterus annectens. Lineage (NCBI taxonomy): Eukaryota > Metazoa > Chordata > Ceratodontiformes > Protopteridae > Protopterus > Protopterus annectens. The sequence continues at coordinate 1,984,974,075 of NC_056725.1, read as the reverse complement.
CCACAGAACTGTTATTTGGCAGCAGAGTGTCAGTTTCAGAGGTTCATGAGGTAACACACATACATACCTCTGATGCCTGGGATATCAGAATGCTGTGAATTATTTTCTCTTTTCTCACACCAGTAAGTAGATGAACTCATGTTCAAACAGTGACGCTGTAGTGCAGCATCAGAGGGTGCTGTACTCTGGATGTTCCTCTTGGACGAGATGCTAAACCATTTCCCCAGTGTCCAGGCCTGATTACCTTTAGCCAATATAAATAGCATCTTGTATCTGCACCAAAAATAGGGCATACCATTGGGGACTAAGCCAGTTAACATACGCAAGAAGTAAGTAAGTAAATAAAAAAGCAAACAGTTAAACATCAAAACTGCTGTGACATTAAAAAAATGGCTGTTCCAGTTCTAAAAAGAGTTCTACTTGGAACTATGTAATCCATGAGAAATGGGAGCTAATTCCAGGGGAAGTGAAATGGTTTAACAGGATTAGGTTTGGGAAAATCTGGGCAAAAGATAACAAAGGCAGAGGCTTAATAAATGCCTTGAAAGTATCAGAAGACTTTACAAGTTTCTATAAAGGCATTTGCAAGCATGGTCAGCAGGCAAGTACCTTGTAGTCATTTTACCTGTATCTGTCTACAGTTTTTCTTCAGTTCTTAATTATATAAACCAGCTGACTAGCTCACTACCTCTTTCTCTGTCTGTTTTGCCCCCTTTCTCTGTCTTGTTTTTCCACTTTTCACTTTTATCTCCTTCCTGTGACCTTGCCTTGATATGTAGCCATTCTGAGTGTATACTTACATAACATTATGTGCTTTTAGTGTTCTAATACATTATCTACCTTACTTACCTGTTCTCTTGTATGTGCTGCCTGTATTACTTGAAACCTAAATACTTTATCTTCAATGTCTCTCTGATAATTTAGAATTTCTAATAAAGGCTTGATTGGTAAATAGTGTGCTGTAATAACTGGGGCTTTATTTACTATGTTTTTATTTTTGCTATTATTACTCAATCTAAGTCATAATTACTTTTGCATATTAAGTTAATCTATTCTGCTAAACACTGTCGCTATTACTTTGACTTAATTGTTTAGTTGGGTTTTTAACATTATATAAGGAAATGGCATTTCATCATGTCTATCAAGCAAAATGTATTTATTCTTTCTGAATTAATAGATCTTATAGTTTGCAATTGTTAACTGTCTTTGGCCTGATTCCAAGGCTGAAAACCACAGACTGGTTCATTCACTTAATTAGAATACACAATAGTACCCATTACAGAAATTGAAGAGACATATGTGGCCAATTTAGTTGAGTCTGTAAGCATGAATGAGATAGATTAAACATTTGACATATATAGAAGGTTAAATTGCTAGAATGTTATAATTTCATGCTTTATAATGAACACAAAGATCATGTCAGGAATAAACAGACTAAATTGTAAAGTGTATAAAAAAGAGATTGCAGTCATCCTGTTTTGAGACATATTCTTCAAAATGTAGTTATACACCCATATAAAATTGAACTCTAAAATCCTCATGAAAATTGTACTTGTCCTAAGAAAAAAAAATTACCAATGTATACTACTGTTGTTCAACTGGATTTTATATCCCAAATAAGTGCTTCTTTCTACTTAAGAAATATTCATCATGTACTCATCATACTGGTAATCACATCGACAACTTACTTGTATTGGCAGCCCCAACCTTCTTTAAGATAACAAAATCATTTCAAAGAGTGAATCTATCTTTTTATATTTCATATTTAGCAAAATGCAGTTTTAAAAATATTTTGTTTGTGCTGCCACCCTACAGTGCATCTTGAGCTTCCAGATATTTCTCAGGAATGCTTGCCCATTATCCATCTTTTTATTAAACATGCATTTTGAACCAGTAATGTAACTTAGTAAAATGCATCGAGGATAGGGGCATTTATATAATGAGCAGGAAAATTAAACTATCATTTTTTTGCTAATTGCAATATGCATATACAAAACTCTCTTCAAAATAGTCTGTACAATATAGCTGGTCTGGTAGCATAGGGGGATAAAGTCCTGATTACAGCCCAGCAGACCTGGGTTAGATTAATAGTTCAGGCAACTGATAGAGCTGCAGGGAAGGGATGGACATGCTCATCCAAGGTGGGAGAGCGCTCATTCATATACTCCCTAAGGAGAGGTGTGGTCCTAAGAGGAGTTGCCCTTGGACATAAAAAAATGAGCATGGGGGGGGGGGGCGAGGAAAGGGAGTGGGTAAGTCATTAAAAAAAAAAAAAAAAAAAAAAAAAAAACCTGGGATGAAAGCACAGATAAGCTGAGCCCCCAGTACTCTTATCGTGATCCATGACTGGCCCCAGAAAAAAACTGAATAAGTCCGGGGGGGTCACTGAGTAACTATTAGACCTGGAGTTGACACTGGGGACTGGGCCAGTAAATATGAGGCTGAAGGGTAAACATGAGGTTCAAGGGGCAAAAAAATGCATTATGTATGTAGGCCATGGGGGGGGGGGCAAGAAGGAGTAGGATGATTGATACAGAGGCAAATAATTCAGTTGGCAAATGATATTGCTAGTCAGCATTAAGCAACCACTCAGTCAATTAATCAATCAATCAACTGGTTGTCAGTAAAGAGTTTAAGAGCCCTGGAATCAGAAACCCCCCCCAGGAGCAAACTGGACAAGACAAACTCATTGAAACTCATACAGTGCTGCTGCCTGTTGGTGATACCTCTATTGAAGAATGTTTTGCAGGGGCAAGCTTCCTGTAAGTCCAATTGAGGGAGGCTTCACTTCCCTCACCCCCTCCATCTATAAAGTTTGCATAACTGCAATATTGCAATAGAGCTGATATTTGTGAAACTATTGTGGCAGTTGTGAGTTTGGCAAGATGGTATCAGGAAAACAACATTCCTGGAGTTAGTTGCTAAATGGTAGATCTTTGAGTCTAAACACTGCATCACTACATATAAAATTTGTAGAAATTCACCTGAAAAAAGAATAATTTGCAGTGCAGTCATGAAAGCAAGTAAAAGATATAAAAGTATATTATAGGAGCCTAGCAAATGGAACCAGTGAAACAAATCAGCATTTAAACATATATGAGAATAGGCATTTTCATGTAGCATTGTCATGTCATAATAACTACTTGTCGAACATTCAGATACTCTTTTGTCAGGCTTTAGAGGCCTTCCACTTCATAAAGCTGTTATAATATGCAAAAAGTTAATAAATTCTAAAGAAAGAAAGAAAGACATGCTTATGCAGTGTAGGTTAACCATTAATGGAAAACATACAGTTCAAATAAGAGAAGACAGCAGTTCTAAGATTGGATCAACATTTTAAGGATGTAAGATTTTATAAGATAAGACAAAAAATACTGCTCTCAGTAACATGCAGTGTTCATGTTTTATAAGGAGCAAATAATGCATATTATCAGACTTCTACATGAAATGGCAGAGACTGGAACAAGACTCAAGAATGGTCTGACTTTCTAGTGCAAGTTGTCAGAGAGGCCTTGAAAAAAAGCTATGTGAAAATTGCTGATCTGGGTTCATTTTTTCATTGATTATTAGATATTAACATAAGTCCTTTACATCTCTGAGACATTAATGAGAAAGTAGAAGGATGTGTCCCATCTGCCTTAGATGGTGACAGTTCAGGTAGGTGTAAAATGTCCCATGATAAGTACGGAAAAGAGCAAGGAAAGTTCCCTGGTCCCCTGACCAAAGTTCCCAATAAGTATAAATATCACCTCAGGTCTCCTCTGAAAAGAGGCTGCTGGCCTAATGGGACTAGCTCAGTCATCAAACCTTAAAATAAAATAAAAATAAAGATATATAGCCTTTTAATGTTTATTGTAAAAAAAATTACATTCAGGATATAGATTACTCCGAGTTTTCTGTGTGTGTGTGTGTGTGTGTGTGTGTGTGTGTGTGTGTGTGTGTGTGTGTGTGTGTGTATGTATGTCTATTTTAAGGAAACATTATCCAGTTTTTGCCCTCTGTAAGAGGTAGTTAAGTATCACTTCCTTCTTTCCTATATGAGTAAGATGTGTAGTCCAAGTTATGCTCAATAATTATTTAACTCATTCAGACTTGCACATTGAATAATGGCTTTGGATAAAATTTTGCAAAGAAATTGGTAGAAAATAAGCTAATATTTGATGTACAAACTTAACTTTTAATGTTTTTTTTTTTTCTGCTCTAAGAACAAAGTGCACATACTTTATACTAAAATAGAGGTCTGCCCTGACCTGTTCTGTTCATGAATGTTAGGAATTCCTATGTTATTATTATCTCCTTTGGTGCTGAGGATCTGTATGTAACAACAGATAATGGCGTGTTTTAAAAAGAAAGCACTGCATCTGTGTCTTACATATGAAACATTCATAGGTAGGCTGCAACTATCATTATTTTATTATTGGCTTTACAAACCTCGTTTTAAGTGTCCCATTTTTTCCATTAATGTTACTGTCTCAGATTGCTTGACATATCCTTACTTCTTCAAAGCCTTGTGAAGCTGCCAAACTGTTATATATGAATGAGAACTGCATAAATGGCTTTGTTGGCTCAACATTATATTCTGTTCAAACATGCAAATTTTTCTTTTCAATATGCATCTTTACATTACCCTACCAGGGGAAAGAGATTGAACACTCAAGGTTTAATTGCCTGAGGTTTAACTCACTGATGATTGGAGTTCCTTCATAGGAAATCACCATTGTTGATTTATGCCAGAGATTATTCCCTTTTTAGGGAAAATTCCCCTCTTCTTGGAGTTAGTACGACCATGGAGTTGGCATCTATACCTTCGGGGGGTGGGGGCACAGGGCTTGTCCACTTGCAAAAACACTTAAAAAGTGTTTTTTGTCAGTTTTGTTTAGCGAATGCAGTTCAGGGATTCTGATCCCAGGTGCATTCACTTTCATCCACTCATAGTGGAAGCACTTCTTTATGCTTTTATTTGTAAATCCTCTAAGAAAAAAATATTTTAGACCTGCTCGTAAGTAAGTACTAGGCTAACTGCCTTAACAGGTCATTTTAAGTATAGCCAAGTTCCTTTCAAATGTAAGAATCAAGCCCTGTACTTTGCATCAGTGAGGCAGGTAAACATCTTAACTATTATGCCAACCCCCAATGCCATTGTTGATGGGGGGGTTCAAGATCTAAAATGTGCCCCTATCATATGTCCAAAATAACACTTTTATATATTGATCATTAATTAGTAGAGATTTAACACAGTCTTCTGTATTTCTTCCAGCATTAGTAGATTTCTCCAAGTGCCCCCCCCTTTTTTCATGTTGTTGGGCATTAAATGAGATTTTCAGAGTAGCAGTGGAATTTTATCTCTTTCATGATGAAACCTATTTTATGTACACATGCAGACAGTACATGCATGTTTGTCTTTTCACTTTTTCATACTTTGAAAGTGTCTGTTTTGAAATAGTGGTGATATGATGCTCTGCTTTAGAAGTCAGAGTTTTTAAGACATACTTGAAATGTTTTGAAATACCTGCTTGATAAAAGTGAAATAGAGCACCACTTAAACACCACACTTTTCAAATATATATATTTTCTGTATCATTTTTCTTTATTATGAACTTCCCTCCCTCTGTTTTTGACTGTGTCTGTGTCAACTTCACTCTTTGAACCCTCTTCAGATAATTCGGTTTCTTTTTTTTTTCAGCACCAGGAATACTCCTTTGAACAGTTTCCTGGTGACATCTTGTGTCAGACATTTGTAACTACACTCTAATTCTGTCTCCTTGCCTTGCTAATTCCCTTGCACTTTCAGATTCAGCTGCTACTGAGTCAGACATGGTTATCAGTAAAGTACAAAATAAACTGAAATGAATTAGCAAGTTAATGCTTTTACACTTACATACTGTTATAAAGACTTTGTGAATTTCTACAGTTACCTGAAACTTTTCTGTATATTTTTAAATCCTGAACCACCCCATCTCATCCAGTCTCTCGTTTTACTTAAAAACTGTTTATAAAAAATAATACGACATATAGCTGGAGATTGCAGGAGAATAAACATGCATCTAAATTAGAATGAGTTGTATGCCTGACTTGGCATTGTCTGTTTATAGCTATCTCCAACTTGTGTTAATGTTTCGAAAATTTTGAAAAATAAATATGGTACTTTTCAAAATACTATGTAGATTATCTAAATATGCAAGAGAAATTCTGCTTAGCAACTCTAATCACATGGAGGAAAGGCCATTAGTGAACTCAGGTCACACATACCATGCAGTGAGAGCTGGGAAGTCTGATCACAAAGAGCTGTGTTGAGGAGGCTGGCATAGGTCTCTATCTCTGTCTTATGTATGTATATATGCATGTATCTATCTATATTTCTATTATTTTTTTTTAATTGGAACTATTTTATTAAGGAAACTCTTTATAGTGAAGTTCTTATTAGAAATTTTTCGTGCTGCAAAGAGAAAACCAATATTCATCTACATCATGTAATGACAGCATATGCAAAGAACAGTATAGTTTCCTGAGAAGTGGGGTATTTTTGATAATGAAAAAGATCTGGTCACTGTTAGGACAGGTGACAGAGTTGAAGGTTTTCCATATCTGCATCCATTATAGGGGACATGGACAGTGGTCTCTCATCACTGACATACTGAAGAAAAGGTGTCCAATATTGACAGAGGGTTCATAGGTGGACTTTGAAGCATGATTGTTAAGGATATCAGGCTAGAAAAGAAGTGCTGATGAATCACATATATCTAACAGCTGGGGGAAAATATATATATATATATATATATATATATATATATATATATATATATATACATGTATTGTGTATACATTTGCAAAATTGTGGCAAAGGCATATGGTTGGAAGATTTCATGATTTCCATTCTTCAGTTTAAGTTGTTACGGTTACTGAGGTTTGGGTAGGGGCTTTGCTGAGTGTAATGAATTTATGAATGCAGGCTGCTATTGCTAGGAGAGCTGCTGTGATAGTCTTAAATTTTAAAGGAATATTGGTTTTCATTAGATTGCTCGAATTTTTCATTTTTACTTCATTTCATGAATGGTGCTTACTGATTTTCTTGTAGCTGCCCAAAGTTCTGTTCTTTCTGTGCTTTATCTGTTGTGAGAAAGGCAACATGGCAATCTTAAGATGTGAACCCTAATTCTGTGTGTGTGTGTGTGTGTGTGTGTGTATATATATATATATAGAGCGAGAGAGAGAAGCAGACGCGTGCATGCATATTTCACTAAGGTCCACTTAAACACTCCCAAGTTCATCAAAATATTTGAAGTTGTTGAGTCTTTCGGCTTTTCCCGGTTAGGGGTTGCCACAGCAGAACTCCGGTCCGCTAATGATTGGCAGTAGATTTTTATGTGCCGAGTTGGCAGCCCTGACGCACAACCTTCAACGAATGTACACCCATTCATGCATGTCTCCACACAGAAGACGCTCTAGCTGAGAATCGAACAGGACGTCTTACTGTGAGGCGACAGCACTACTGCAGCACCACCACCGCAGCTGTATTTTTGCTCTTTACTTCAAATATTTTTATATTTCATCAAAATATTTGAAGTAAAGAGCAGAAATACCAAAGCTTGTGTGAAGTGGGGAGGGGAAGCCACAGGCTTTACCCCTGTATTTAAATACTTAATCTACTTTAAGGTTAGACAACCTTGTACTGAGCCTATACTTAGAAAGAAAGGTCAAGCTTGAGTCCTTTGTCAACCAAGTATATGGATTAACTTCTAAGAATCTTGAGCCTGCATGCCATTTCACTGTGCCACTCAAAAGTATATTTTAAATTAATAACGGGGTAATAAGCCTGCATGCTCTACATTTAATTCTGAGTAACATTTACTTTACCTAGATGGCAACTTACTAATATCAAGGCTTCGTTTTAAAATACAAATCTACAAAAGCCATTTTTTAGCTGAAATACCTATGTCTCTTGAAAGAACTTGCGGAAAGGATAATGCTGATTGCCCCAGCTTGCTTACATCTGTAGTTCTTTGCTAGCTACTGTAGTTCATTGGCACCTGGGTCAGGTGCCAGAGTTCATGCAGGGTAGGTATTAGTCACCCTCCCTGTACCTCTAGGCAGCTAATAGATTTATTTCTGAACTATAACCATTACAGAAACAAGTGTATGAATTCTTAATTGATTTTTTGCCTAGCTTCCATTCTGTGTTGAATTTATGCAGATGTATTGTAAACATGTACTATATTTGCCTCCCAAACAGATGTCAAATAGTTAACTATAATGCAAACTGACAATACTATAGCATAAAGAGACTATTACATTAAACTATTATTGTTAATATTATTAGTAATAATCATACATATATTGGTTCTTTGGTGCAAAATAATGCCAAACCAGCTTGTGACAAATACATATAAATGCACCTGTATGGATTTGGTTGCTACCGGTAATCTTACAATAAGGATATAGTGAGAACTAAGTCAGCTGCATCATATAAGTCAACATTAAGTGACTCCCCAAACCAATGTGCAAAAATTTGAAAAACAGTTTGTGGATGGATGAATTTGTTGTTTTTTTTTTTCAAAACAGCTCCACCTCTTTTGTGTTAAAGGGATAACAACATTGCTCCTTGAAACACACTATTAATAATCTAGAGAAAAAATTAAATTCAAGAAATTATAATCCCTTACATGGGACAGCATTTTCCTTGAAGTCAGTGTTAAGACAAAAAACTTGTCTAACAGTTTTCGCTAATATAAATTCCCAAATATATCACCAAGGACAGTTCAGTTTGTAAAGACTTAATACATTTATTTGATAAAGCTGTTTGTAAGTTGATAGACCTTTTAATAAGGCATAATAATATGCAGATAAATACACTCTTGATACTGGACAAGTATATAATAACAACAATTCTAAGAATTGCTTGAAAAAATGGAGTGTGATTTGCATGACATGTTTAGCGAATTAAAAGAATTTGAAAAATTATTAAAATCATGTAAAGGAAAATAATTTTGAAAGAGATTGCATAGATTATGCAACTTTTCTACTGTTGAAGTGATTAAGGAGTCATCAAATAAATCTGAGATGAAGTCAGCCAGTCCAAGTGCAGGAGTTCATATATATTAAATGAAGATAACAAGCCTTCAGGGGAAGATGGAATTAGGGAAGTCACAATGACTGGCTAACACATATGAACATAGAATACAGCAATTTCCTGGTTATACTTTTTTCTGAGTCACAGTTTTGACCAATTAGAACAAGAACAATTTTAGAGTGTCCAGAGTTGAAGCAACAATACAAGGTGTGTTAGCATCATCAGTATAATTAAGAAATGGGTAATGCAGTAAATGAAATGAGAAAATGTATAAAAGTTCATAATTTCCTGAAGGAGAAACCTTTGGTAATAGTATAATTACTTTGCAAGATTTAGTGGGTTCCTCCTAAGAACTGGACATTATCAAATTAAATGGGAACTAATTATATGCAGAAACCGAAAAAGAAGTATCCAAAGAATGAATAGGTATTTTATATATATTTTTTAAACAAAACAGCAGCTGTGAATATATCATTAATTTTAGTGATTACACATTTTTTGATATTGAAAATAATGTGATGGCTCAAGGTTTGCCATTTGTTTCTTTTTTAGAGCCAATTTAGTTAAGCAGTGTGTGGTTTTAAGTTGTTACAAGAAAATTGTATTTGGTGTGTTTACTATCTGATAGTAAACATAACTGCAGTGGCAGGAAGATAAGAAAGCCACTCATTTTTAATCTACATTTGCACCCAACTATTTCATTTTGAACAAATGCGTATTAAAGATTTATCTAATAAGGCAAAGAAAAGGGTATATTATCTCTGTGAGGCAAAGTGCAAGGTACTAATTTTAAGATGTAAAGCAAATCTGTGCTACATGAGAGCTGATAAAGGGGTATGTACTGCTAGAATGAACACGATTCTACTTGTTATGTAGTACTTGATAAAGTAATGTGCATACCAGTATATTGATTTATGTTTACTGGATTTACTATATACAAAGAGTATCCTTTTGATTTAATTAGGCTGAGTTTCCCAAAGTTGGGCATTTCTTTGGAATGCTCAAAATACATAAATGTATAAACAATCCTCCTTTTTGACCTGTCATTTCATCTGGCGGTTTAAAAATAGAACTGATTAGCATTTATTTGGACAAAGCTTTTAAAGATTTAGTGCAAAAAACTGCTTCTTAAGTTAGAGATAGTTGGCACTTTTTAGACATAGTACGACATATAGAGTAGAATAAATATTGCTCCTTTGGCATAGTAGACATAGGGCTGAATTCAGTAAATCCTGTGTTGCTCGCTAAAGCACAGTAGCATGACAATTTGTATTCGGTAGGCAGCTTTGGATAGTGTGTAGAGCCGTGCAAACCAGGCAAACATGGTGGCACGCTAATTACAGCATAATCAGCTGAATTGTATGCTATTCAACCAATTAAAGATAGAGAAGCTGTTTAACAAGCTATAAAGTAATTGTGTACATTTAGTGCAGGTTTTGGCCTCAAATTCTAAAATCTGTTGGAATATAGCCACGGAAACTACTCTACACAGAAGCAATGTTAGGGGCTGCTGCTGCTTTTCTGCATATGTATGTGCAACAGACTCAAGCCTATGCTACTGCTGCTGTGAATATAACTCGGCCAAGAATGAGAAGAGTGTTTAGACCCCAGTTTAACTTTTCATGGTCTGCATGATTTGGAAGTACTAGAGACTACAGGGTGGATAGAGACACACTACAGAAACTCTACAACCTCTGTCATCCTGAACTGAGAGCAAGGGCAAACCATGGGGAATCAATACTTGTGGAGACCAAGGCATGTTTAGCACTTAGAATTTTACCTACAAGAGCCTTCCAGAGACCAACAGGGGACATGTTGGGGGTGTCAGAGGCATCAGGATCCTACATCAAATTCTGAATGCTATGCTACAGCCAAGGACAGAGCTACAACTATGCAGGATTTCTGCCCCATAGCACACTTCCCTGAAGTGTTGGATGCCATGGACTGCATGCACATTAAGATCAAATCACCACCCTGGGAACAGGGAAGGGTCTACATAAACAGAAAGAGATTCCACTCCATTAACTGCCAGGTCATGTGTAACACTAACGGAATCATCTTGAATGTATGTGCTTGCAACTGCGGCAGTTGCCATGACTTTCATATATGGCACAACTCTCAGTTCTACCAGAGATTTTCCAGGGGGATATCCCACAAGGTCATGTGTTGGGTGATGCAGGGTAGGCACTCAAACCATGGCTGATGACACTCATTAGAAATGCACACACACCTATGGAAGAATGCTATAATGAGGCACACACTCAAACGAGAAATATCATAGAGCATGTGTTTGGCATAGAGCATGTGTTTGGGCTGCTGAGTTCCTGGTTCTGGTGCCAAGATACACCGGGGGGGGGGGTCTGCAGTATGATTCCACTGGCAAGGTCACAATAGCCACATGGAGGTGAGGACTGGGAGGGGGAACCACCAGCTGCTGTGGGTGTAGGTAGACATAGGTGTGGACAATGTGCCCTTGACCTTGCCAAGAGGCAACAGATAGTACGCATGCTGACCACCTGAGTGGTACAACTTTCATCCTTTGCACATACATACAGTAACATTGATGCCAGGCAATGCTCGCATCCTTTAATTACCCAGGCAATGTCTGTGATGACACCCATTAGAAAATTGCACTGCTAGCATCACACAGAGTCAGCCCCGAATTAAGACCATTATAACTGCAGGACTTTGCATCACCCACCACATGACCTTGTGGGATATCCCCCCTGGAAAACTCTGGTAGAACTGAGAGTTGTGCCATATATGAAAGTCATGACAACTGCCGCAGTTGCAAGCACACACATTCAAGATGATTTCCTTAGTGTTACACATGACCTGGCAGTTAATGGAGTGGAATCTCTTTCTGTTTAAGTGTAGAACCTGGAAGAGGAAAATAAATGTGTAAGAACACAAATGAATGGCAGATCCTTGCATACTGTTACTTGCAAATGTACCTAAGTAGAAGGTGTGTGAGTTATACAGAAATGACATCAACATGTGACAGGTTTGACTTATGTCAATAGATTTTTGCTGTTTATCAACTAATAGGCCTCATACATCAAATATACACAAAATAGAAAGATATGTAAGAAAGCAGTGCAATTTTCAAAATAGCATCACCAACACATACATACTAAGCACTCAGTCAGCTATGCACCCTATGCATCAGAAAAAATACATATATATCCCTGAATCCAAAAGAGAGACTCATGCAGATGGCACAGTTATCATCATTTGCACTGGGTGTTATTTGGGGGGGGGGGGGCAGGAGGCCAAGGCTGACACAAAAGGTAGTGAGTGTGTGTGTGTGAGTAAGAAAGACAGGCAAGCAGAAATTTAGATAAATGATCAAATAGTCACTGAGACAGAATGAGCTTCAAACCTCATGAATGACTTATGCACCTGCTATGTATGTGTGCCTTTATGGGCACTTAATGTGAACTGTGTGTATTAGTGTCTGCAAGAACACAGACAAACTGTGCTACCTGTATATTCTGGCACGTTGGACAGGTGTGAGCCGTGCTTGGTAGAAGGAACAGTTCATCGTTGTCGCCTGTAACTGTGAGAATTGGCTCTCCCAGGAGTTGCACTGGCATGTTCGTGCCCATGGTCAGATGTGCTATTGCTACCCAAACATGAGTGATGTCTGTTGAACAAACTCTCCTCACGACTATGCCCCGGGCCATGACCCAGTGGGACACCTCAACCACTGATGGAGGAGTGGATGTAGTGCCACTATGGGAGCAGGATCAGGCATGGCCATGTTGGCTAACAGCAGATGATGCTGACCTACGGCCACATGGATGCTGTTCCCCTCTCAGCAGATGTCCCATTACAGAGACTGCCTATTCCATTGTGTTATTCATTTGATCCATTGAATTGGCCACATGGCAGTCATGTATGTTAGACTATGCCACATCTACAGCCCTTAGCATGTCCTAGGATGGCCAAGTGGAATGTGCCTGTGCCTCTGTGACAGCCATAAACATATGTCGAGTGGCAGATAATGACGCACAAGGATCAGGTGGAGGGTGGACAACAGGCCTCCTCTAAGTACCCCTAACAACCCTCTTGCATTGCACCTTGCCCACACTTTGGCTACCGCCAGAGTCAACCTGCACTGAAACCACAATAGCCACACTACACTGATCAAGTGTGTCACTCTCAACCTGTTCACTGTCTGAGGGCTCTGTGGAATGGCTATATATAGGCATACTGTGCCTGATGGAAATCCACGGGATGGCTGAATCTCAATCTCAGTGTCAGATTCAACATCTGCACTCCCTGACTATGCCACTCCCCCTGAGGTGGCCCTGGGCAATCTCAGAAGCATAACATCTGCGTCAGTACCACATACATTACATTTCTGTCCAATAGTATAGAATATTGTCAGATCAAATTTTAAAAGCAATATCTCTGATGAAAGTTTATAACCTGTCTATCTGAGAAATCTAAATGCCTGCCAAAAATGCCTCTGATAACAGTGAAGAATAAGACGTGCGTACAGATAAAGGTTTTATTTTCTCCCAGATATATAAGTAGATTTTTCACTTGTTACAAAATCTAGAATGTACTTGAATACTACAAGCATACCTTAGCAAAATTAGAATCCTTCCATTCTGAAAAATCACCTCCAAAAAAATACAGTCTTCTTTTTTTTGTCCAAATTCACTAGTCTGCTCACCTGCAAGTTCCCTAGCTACAACACAGTTCCATTTTTATAATGTAGATTCAGCCCTCTGAGCACTGTGAGGATGCAGCTAAGGTGTGACCTCATTAGAATTGCTGAATGCCAAACTTTTGACTTCATGTAGCAAATGTAAATATACTGTAGGCTCTACTCTATTGTTAGTTGCTAATGGCTACAGCTGTAAATGGTTAGTGAGTGAGAAGGAAAAAACAACAGCAATTTAGACAATCTTCATTGCAATGAGTGTGTCAGTGTAGATGCCCTTACAAATTGTGGAATTAATGTGGAACTAGCTTTAGCAAGCTTCTGAATGAAACAAAACAGTACACCTTTAGCATTTTTGTTCAGTGATAGCCAAACTATCCTGCCTTTGCTGATAAAATTAGGCATAAAATTAGACCCTGTTAGTAACAGGCTGCATATCATTGCTGGAACCTTCCTGTGTCCTGACAGAGTGGTCTTCATACTATCTGATATACAGAGCTAAGTATATTTTTCTGGCACTTCAGAGTTGTGTACTGTTAATTGTTGCTTGACTAATTTTATATCGCTGCTGGCTGACTTCAGAGTTGTGCACTGTTATTTTTGCTTTACTGTATAGTTTTTCAGATCTCTGCTGAATGTGTTGTTTGAAGGTGTTGTTTCCCCTACCCACTCTCCCTATTCCTGTCTTGTTTACATTTGGAGGCTTTTGCAGTTGCCCACCGCCACTGTAGATTTGATCTGGGACACTCCCCCCAGTCCCATCTCTTTACCTCATTCTACCGAACAGACTCCTTCTGCACTTGTTTTTAGTTATTTTTAATTTAATTGCATTTTTTAAACTGTTTGGTCTAGCATTGCTACATATTCAAGTGTGCTAGCTTGCACTGCATTTTAATTGTTTTTATTGATGTTTTAGCTACTTTTCTGTATTAAAAAAAATCTAAGCCTGTTTCCTACCTTTCCTGTAACTAGTGTAGTCCATATTCAGATTTGCTGTATCCAGGACTGTATGTAAGCTTCTGAGCCCCCCAAGCTTTCTGTGTTGGAGGGAAGACTTCTAGCTTATCAGTCGGAGTGGTAAGCACTAGGTAACCTATCTACCACAGGAGTGGTTCTGACCCAGAAATTGTAGTTATTGGCCATTTGGGCAGTTTTTCCATCTCTCTCAACTTTCTGATGTAAAAGCCCGCATTTGCACGTTTCCCCCCTTTCCTGTAACCTAGTCCAGATACAAATTCTTAGTTTTAGCACTTGAATTTGCTTTTTCGTGATCAGCACTTGTTCAGAACTTGTTGTAAGCACTAAATAAGCTATTAATTACTACAGCACTCAACCTTCCTCATTACCTAGAGGAAAACAGTTTTGGTACTTTCCTCACTTGCTTAGAGAAAAACAGCTCTTGTACTCACTTTCCTCACTTATCTAGAGGAAATAGTTTTTTATTCAGGCATGTCCAAGGGTCAGCTCCCAGTGTTCTCTCCTGTCTATCTGATGAATCTGGGCATCTTGGGGCAATGTAGAAATTGCTTCATGTACACAGACAACCCTCTCCTCCTACCACCCAACACTACAACCTGTGAGAGATGCACTTATCTAGCCAAACTGGAGGTAAAGCTCTCTCCAACCAAGACTGAACTTGACAGTCAAGAGGAGAAGGTAAACACTTGCAGCACACCACACTCATCACATAGCCTCACTAAATCTACACCACCAAAATCCACACATAGAAACACAAAAACATTTGCGGAGGCTCTCAATAATAATCTTCTCAAGCAACAGAGACCTCTAAAGCAGAAATGCAAGCAACCTCCACCCCCCAACACAACCCAAATGACACATAGCCCACAGACTCAGTCTGCCATTCAACCACAGCCAATAAGGCAAAACAATGTACCCAACACACTAGTCATAGGTGACTCTATAGTCAGGCACACTGATGTCCCACTCACCAGGCTAAACAAGGAGAAGGTTACTGTCAGCTGCCTGTCAGGTGCCAGGATCCGCCAGATAACCCACGCTCTCAGGTCACTCCACAACAAGTACAAATATGATTCTGTCATTGTCCATGTTGGTGTGAACGACCTGAGATGTACCTCCCTGGACTACATGAAAAGAGACATGGAAGAGCTCTTTGATCTTGTAGCCCAGGCAGGTATGACCCTAGCCCTGAGTAGCATTCTGCCATCACCCAGAATGATACTGCAGTACAAGGACAAAATGATTGACTTCAGCAATTGGCTAAGCTTCTGATGTCATTCTAAAGGGATCCAGTATCTGTCTGCCTGGGATGACATGGTTGACAGACCATGATGCTTTGCCAGAGATGGCCTGCACCTGTCACCCCTGGGATTCTGGATACTGGCTAAGGTTCTTGCCGCCCCTGTAGTGCCTTTTTAGGCAAGGTTCAAATGACAAATTCACCACCGTAACAGGAACAGAAAAGCAAAAACTGAGGATGATGCTACTAAATGCTAGAAGTCTAAATCTCAAAATGCACTCACTCGAGGCACTGCTTAAAATGGAGAACATTGATATGTGTGCAGTGACTGAGACCTGGTTCAAGGCTCCAGGGAGCACCCCTGCACTACCAGGCTATAACTCATACCACACTTTTCGGCCATGTAACCTGGACCGGAACACCAAAGACAGAGGTGTGTCCATATTCATTAAGGATATCCACATCTCCAGGCCAGTTGCTCTGCATAATGCATCTGAGGTTATCCAAGTGCAGCTAACTCTGGGCAAAACTGCAATCCAAATTGTAGCTTGCTACAGATCCCCCACCATGCCCCAGGATTCCCACTCCTCTTTTCTTGATGTACTGGAAAATATTAGGGTTCAACCAAACACCCTAATAATGGGCGATTTCAACTACCCCACCATTAACTGGGAAAACTAATCTTGTACCAACTCCTTCGCTCAACGCTTTCTGGAATTCATAAACTCCAGTGCCTGGATCAGCTTATCCACACCCCCACCAGGGGCAACAGTATCCTAGATCTAGTCATTACCATCATGAGTGACCAGCGTTCCACACCTGAAATCAACGCCTCATTGGTCCGATCTGACCATAAGCTAATCACCCTAGATACCCACATCCTGCCCCCACCCCCCATTAAGGAAACCATGGTAAAAAATTTCTCCAAAGCCAACTTCATGCTTCTTAAGACAGAAGTGATGAACTTCATGACACCCATGCAGATGGACAATACAGTTACGACTACTGAATCCTACACAATTGCACTTTATAAGCACTTACACGAGTGCATGGATCGTGCTATTCCAAACAGAACCAAGGCGCTATCCTCCAAAAAAAGGAAGTCAATCTGGTGGTCCCCAGCCATAAACAAACTGTACAACAAAAGGAAGAAACTGTTGCAAAAGAGAGTAAAATCCCATGAGAGGAGGAGCTCCCTGGTCAGCCTCAGTAAGAAGCTGTGATCCCTGATAAAATCCTCCAAAGCTAGTTACGAAAACAAAATTGCCACTGATTCTAAAGACAACCACAAAGCATTCTATAGCTATGTCAAGAATCTCAATGGCAACACTCAGATCTGCTCTGAATTACAGAACAATGGCACAAAATATACAGACCCAACTGATATTGCCAACATCCTGGCAGATAGTTTCATTGCTAACTTTACCCCCCCTCTCACCTCTCACCCCCTAAAGGGCCCATCTCTATACTGGAAGAATGCAAAATTCCAGTAATCACGGCTGCACAGGTAAAAAACACACTCTCCAAAGCCAAGAACACAGCATCCGTGGGACCAGACAACATCCCAGGCTGCATTCTACACGAACTACAGAACGAACTGGCACCCCACCTAAGTACCATGTTCAATCATAGCCTCACCTCAGGCTTTGTACCCACTGAATGGCGCACAGCAACGGTTATCCCACTCCACAAGGGGGGAGCCACCACAGACCCCGGGAACTACCACCCGTTTAGCCTAACGAGCCTGGTCTGCAAGGCCATGGAACATATCATCATGGAACTGATAAACAAAGGCACTGGTAATCTGCAAACTCTGGACCCCACCCAGTTCGGGTTTGTAAAAGGCAGATCTTGTCTCCTAAACCTGATAGACTTCTTTGAAGCAGTCACCAAAGCCGTAGACGAGGGTAAGGTTGTTAACACAGCCTATCTAGATCTTGCCAAGGCTTTCAACATCATCCCCCAATCTGTAATTATAGATAAACTCACTAAACTAGGTATAAATCCCTATGTCGGGCGGCACAGTGGTGCAGCGGTTAATGCTGTCACCTCACAGCAAGAGGTTCTCTGGTTTGATTCTCGGCCGGGGTGCCTTCTGTGCGGAGTTTGCATGTTCTCCCTGCGTTTGCGTGGGTTTCCTCCGGGTACTCCGGTTTCCTCCCACATTCTAAAGACATGTGTCTGGAGCATTTCTCCCCGGGCCTCCGCTGAAAACAGGATCTGTGGAACCTAGTCGGACTTTCCCGGTCAACAAATGTTAAATAAATAAATAAAAATAAATGTCACAAGATGGGTTGCCAACTGGCTCACTGACAGTACCCACACTGTGAAAGTAGCAGACTTCAAATCCAACTTCAGATCAGTAACAAGTGGAGTACCACAGGGTTCATTCCTGGGTCCTCTCCTGTTTGGTATCTACTTCTCTGAAGTACAGGCTAACACAGAAGGTCTTTGGCTAACGAATTTCGCAGATGACTGCAAACTAGGAGCCATAATCGAAACTCCTAACGATGTGGACATCCTACAAAAGGGCCTCACTGAGACAGATGCCTGGTGTCAAAGCCATGGCCTCAAGCTCAATGCCAAAAAGTGCATTGTCATCCTCTTTGGTAAAAACTCTGTAACCATGAACTACAACATAGGCAGTAGTATACTTAACACCTAAAGTGTGATAAGAGACATTGGGACACAGGTGGACAGTAGTCTCTCCTTTGATAATCACATTGCCACAGTAGTCAGGAAATCCTTCTACATGGCACACCTTTTTACAAAAGGTTTCCCATCCAGAAAAAAAGAGGTCATTGTTCCCCTCTGCTCATCACTCATTAGCCCCATTATAGAGTACAATGCCCTTTTTGGTATGTACCTCACAAGACATCTACAACAACTGGAAAGGCAGCAGAAATACCTCACAAAGAGGATTACTGGCCTCAAACAAATGCCCTACACAGACCGTCTAAAAAAACTCCAGCTTTACTCCGTCGCATATCGCTTACTCAGAGGTGATCTCTACCTTACATACAAAGCTATGTCAAACCCAGAGCTGTTAGACATGCTCCACTTAAAGAAATCCCAATCCCTCCGAGCTACATGCCCTAGGGACCTAAACCTTGTCAACACAGTAAACAGAACATGCTGGAGGGATAGATTCCTGTCCCAGAGACTTCCTATACTCTGGACAAACTACCTATCTATATCAAACAAAGCTCCTCATTAGCACTCTTCAAGAAAAATCTTGATGATTGGATGGGAAATAGGAAATTCACTCCGGGGATTACTTCTGTTGCTCTGCTCGACTGTGGCACAGGAAAATAATTTTCTTGGGTGGCAAAAGCCAGGGTACCTTTTTGGCTGGGCTTGTATAGGCCCTAGGGCCAATAGTCTAGTACCTACCTATGAACCTAAGTATTTTTTTTTACTGTCATGTAGTTTTTAATCATACAGTTAAAGGAGAATTATAGAAAATGCACTACAGACTGCATGCCTAAGATTACAGCAGAGATAATTGAAGAATGAACACAATAGAAAGAGAATACAGAGTTGCATTTGTGCAAACATATTCATAAATGGTATTGTGATCAATCATTCCACTATATATGTAAGCCACACATATACAACCAACTGAGAAAGTACAAGTGCATGTCCTCTTAATAACTAGAGTAAAGGCAGTGGTTTGAAACATTTACTGTGGCAGTTATTTAGGCTGATGAATGTAGCACAATGCAGATTCTTATCTGGAGTGTTGATATAAATCACTTGATTGATTTTTTCTGTTTACAGTAGCTTCAAGTGTTTGAGTCCAGATGCATCTCTCATCATTTCGTACTGTGATGATATATGTGTATTACATATTTTATCACAGACATGTTAATTTCAAACATTATGATTTCTGTTGGGGATATATTGATTACTGCCTACAAATGTGTATTTGAAGTGATATCCATCCCCACTGCTATCAAATATTTAGCTAAGCTTGTTCTGCTTGTCCTATGCCTTTTGTCCCTCTCCTAAACCTTATCTAACCTTATGTCACACTTCATGCTACACAACATGTAATGGTAATAATGGCAGCAGACCAAAAACATGACCATTAATGTTCGACTAAAACAAACACTGCTAGGTATATGTTCATCTCTCCTTGTATTCATGTCAGCCATCCATATACTTTGTATGTGTGTTTATCTATTAGGTTGATGGATGGTGTCTTCAGACTGACTTGACTATGCTGATGCATAATATTAACATGTTACCTTAATGCAATAGTTTATCATTGCTCATGTACTGTGGATTTTTTTAAAATCATCTGTAGGATTATGTTTGTGACATGTTCGGGTGGTTATGGATGAAATCTACATGACTGTCATGTGCAAACTGTCTTTACTGTGGCAAAGCATACAGTACACACTTTTCAGGATATATGGCCATACACAAATAGTTAACATATCTGCTGAGCCAGAAATAATCATTTCAAAATATGTACCATCCGAGGGGGCGTGGCTAAGGATGAGCCTTGAGTAGCAGCATTTTCTGTCAGCTCTGCCTTTTCATATCTTTTATGACAGGAAAATTTGGAATATCTATCTAATACGTTGTTTTTTTTTACACATTTAGTTTATTCTTAAAGTCTTTTTAGATAGTATCTCAATTTTTGTATTTTTTTATATTTTCTTGTCAAAATATTAGAGTCAAGTTTCTGTCATCAGTTAACAGTATGAGCTTCTCTAAATCTTCACACCAGGATATCTCATTAAAAAAGGAACTACAAACTTTACTTTCTACCATTCAAGATCTCTCTACAAAAATTGACAAATTGGACTTGAACTTGGAAAACTTTAAGGAAAAATCTTCTCAACAAATGGAAACTATTCATCTAGATCTTAGACAACAAAAAGAACAAATCAATGGAATAGAAACATCTTTAAATGACATGGACTCTAGAATTCAGGTAAATGAACACAATCTAGAAAGCCTTTTAAAGCAAAACTCCCTACTGTCAGCAAAAATAGATGATCTAGAGAACAGATCTCGAAGAAACAATATCAGAATCTTCGGGTTGCCGGAAAATGTGGAAGATAATAATATGGAGAAATTTTTAACATCATGGTTACCAGAGATCCTGCAGCTTCCAGAAGCCCTTTCATATGGAATTGAAAGGGCTCACAGATCTTTGTCTTCATCAAAAATTAATAAAGCTGACACCACAAGATCCGTCATAGTCAGATTTTTGTCCTCTTATGACAAAGAAATTGTCCTGAAGACAGCATGGTCCAAATCTCCCATCAAATTTAAAGATAATGTTATCCAGTTTGACAATGACTATTCTTCTTCAGTAATAGCCAGAAGGAAATTATTCTTGCCATTACTCAAAGAACTTAAAAAAGAAACACAAATTAAAACACATTTAGTTTTTCCAGCAAAGCTAAAAATCTTTCTTCAAGGCGGTCCCAAGATTTTTGATAAACTTGAAAAAGCCATCGCATATATAAAATCAAATAAAATCCTGGATGATATGGACTGGGCTTCCACTAACCTCAAGAGATTAGTGGAAAATGGTTCCTGGAAATCTCTAGACCACAAAAAGAAGCTAAAAAAAAAATAAATGACTTGAGCTCTATTTTATTTTGTTTTTTTTTTACATAACCCAGAAGTCTTGTGAGATGAAAATGGTTCAACAGGTGAGTGTTGTAATTGCATTTTTTCCTTCTTCACTGGTTTGTGTTATGAACTACTTAATTTTATGCTATTTGCTTCATATTCAATTATTAACCTCAAGTTACATTATGATCTAATAATATTAGTGTTTAGTTCATTAACTTGACATAGAATTTCCTTCACATGATATAATTCATTCACATATAAGATAAAAGGAATTTATGTTCTCCTGCTTTTGACAGTTCATATCTTGTCCTTTGCAACTAGCGGTTACTTGGTTGGTTACGCTGCTATTTTACAGTTACATTCGGACTGTAGGAGTGGGCTATATGCATTGTGGTGTACTGGTTCTCACTTTTTATTGTTTTTTTCAGTCTGAGTGATTCTTTCCTTTTTTAAAGTCTGTGGGTCTTGGCTATTTTGTTTTGTAGCTCTGATGTATTGCTGATGGGTTAGAGTTGTTGGCCGAGTTATTTGAATGGGCTTTTGTGTGTATATGCTGGGGTTTGTTAGATTTGTTTGATGGATGCTATCTTTTTAGTGTCCCATTGTTTTTGGGGAGATCTTGTGTTGGCCATGGACTTTCTTGTGGGATTCTCTGTGGGTTTATTTGTTTGTTGTTTTTTTTTTTTGCTTCATTTTGCTATCTTGTGTATTAGTGCTTGGATTTGATTCATGCGGCGACAATTGCGTATTGCTCTTGGTGTATCCGTGATGTCTCAAGCACTTCCTGGAGTTGTTGGATGTTGTTCTGCATGTCTCGCTCACCTTTTTTCCCGCTGCAGCTTCCAGCTAGCTGTTCAAGTTTGTTGACTGAAGATCAGCTGTTAGTTGACTTTCCGACGCAGAATGATGTCATCAGCACTCCGACCTTTTTATCGAAGCACTCAGTGTATGATTTGTCATTCATCTAAACAGAAGATCAAAACAATACTTATTTACAGTTGTCTGTAATATTTGAATGTTATCTTGTTAGTATCAACCTATCGGTTACTTGTTCATCACATTATTATCATTTTGATCTAAATAGTGATACTATGCCATCACAGAACTGTTAGAGGAAGAGCAGGGAAAGGACAGTAGAATGTCATAAGGAAAAGTGAAAGAAGGAAAACTAAAGAAACTTGAGAGCCATATAGCAAGGTACTATATTTAGTCCCACAAGTATTGATTATTCTTGGACTTCGATGATCTATATATAAATATAAAATTGAACTGTTGCTTATTTTATTTTCACTATCAGTTTTAATACTTTTTATAATCCATTCTTATTGTTTTTGCTATGCATTTTGTTTTTTGTTTTAAAGGAAAAGGAAGGATGGGGAATGAGAGATTAAAAAAAAAAGAAGATTTGAAAAGTAGAGTTTAAAAAAAGGAAATGCTAACTTGCTAACATACTGTCGTATCTCAACAATATAAGTTTTAATTACATGGCTTTTTAAAAGTGGAAGGGAGGGAGGAGGAAAGAAGGAAAAGAGAATAGAAACAAGCATTGGTTTGTTCTTTTTTATATTATAATAATTAATGTATCTGTCTTTTGTTGCATACTGCAGTGTTTTTTAATACATAACAAATTATTCATTTTTTAGTAACAAAGCTGTTTCATCTCTCTACTTATTCTGACATAATTGAGTATCTTATTGTTTATGGTATTATTTTTATTTTTGTTTCTAGAATGTAAGTGATACAACAGTTACATTTTACGGCATTGTCTTTTATATAGTTTATCTGAAATATCTTTTTTATTTTTTTTTTTTTAGAATGATAATTTTAATGTTGTTTGTTAAATACCACATTCTTTAACCTATTTTTCTTGACTCATCACTTCATGACATCTTACAATTCATTTCAGAGCGTGGTCTTAGTGAAATGTGGTAACATGTTATAGGGAGTGGAAGAGTAAGATAGAATATAATGAAGGTAGCTCACTAGTCTTTAGTGTCATATATTTTTTATTATTCCCAGAAATATTCTATTTATATTACTCTTGTACTGTCTTTACATCTTGCTACGGACTATGCATTTACAAACATTGCAGTATCTATTAACAGACTGGTATTGGTATTCATTGTCTATTTCTAGTATGTAGTACCATAGTACTATATACCACTTATAAATGGTTTATTGGATTTTTGTTATGTCATACTGTATTAATATATCTAAGATCATAACTAAGCAGTTCCTGACTGTAATTTGCTGCTAGTTTGAAAGACAATTTGAGTGACTGATGTCACTCAAATTAGGAGTTTTTAACTCCAGAAGGATTTGGGGTTTTTTCTTAATTAATAGTTTATGTTATATATTTTTGAAAATATTGTTATTGATGTTTACTACAACTTACATAAATGACCACTATTTAAACTTATCTTTGGTTTTACTACCTTATTATATGATTTATATAATTATTGTTGTGTTCCCTATATCTATCTTATATATTAGCAGTCAAACAACTAATAACACTTAAGAGTTAGAATGTATTATTATGCAAACAATTTAAATCATGACTTCCTTACATTGCATTTCACTTAATGTGAATGGTTTAAACAATCCAAACAAGAGGAGATCTTTAATTAAATATCTTAAACTTCAAAATTCTCAACTGATTTTCTTACAAGAAACCCATTTGATATCGGATGACATTACCAAATTAGACTGTAAATCATTCTCTCTGTTAGTTAGTTCTGAACATGTTAAAAAAAAAGAGGTGTTGCAATATTATGGAATAACAGACTCCCTGTTCCTAGAATAATAGATACATACCAAGATAATAAAGGTATGGTAGCATCCGTCACAATAGAATTTAATAGTAAAATATTTACATTATTTAACATATATTGGATTCCTGTCTTTGGGCATAAAACAGCACAGCAGCATATAGAACACATTACTCAATTTTGAAAAGGCAACACAATTCTAGCTGGTGATTTTCATTGTATTTTTAATAGTAAAGACTCTACCTTCACTAGAAATAGGATTTCATCCACTGCCAGGTTATTAAAATAATTTACTGATTCCTTTTGTTTGAGAGATATAAATAACTATGCAGATACTAAATCATTATTCTATACTTTTTTTCTCACAGGCATAACTCATTCTCAAGGATAAACAGAGTTTTTATTTCTAATAATTTAGTTGATTCTTTATCCAATGTTAAGGTGTTTGCATGTCAACTCTCTGATCATAATTCTATAACCTCTGACTTATCTATTTACTCATTATATAATGCTCAGATAAAGAGGATTCCAGCCTACATCTCTAAATTGAATGATTTTAAATCCTTCATATCTACAGAAGTTCAAAACTTTAACGAGCTCAATACCACTAAAGACACTTCCAAAATTTTCATATGGACTGGAAGTGAAGGACGCTGACTCCATGAACTCCAGAAACGCTCGCTGCCCACAAACAATATCCAAACCAGTAGTGATGATGCAAATACTGTGCAAAAACACACCAATGACTTGTATGGTTAAAAAAATCTTCATTTAATATTCCATGAGTTAAGCGCTTTCGCTCACACAACTAGAAGCTTCATCAGAACAACTATAAAAAGAGAGAGTGCAGTTTAAATACTCCGTTTGGCACCAAATCTATGTATTAAAGTGACAAGGTGCACAAAAGATTCTGTACTTAAAATACCTTGTACGCTTCATCTAATGTCACCTAAAACACTTATTTACAACTAAATGTCCTGTTATTAATGTAAACTAATATCTACAAATATAACATCAATAAAAATGTCAAAAAATATATAACAACCATCACTATATTCAAATGCATTATAAACTAACACATTCTGATTGTTCACATAAAAAATAAAAAAATAACACATAATCCCCTACAAGTGTACATACTTATTTTTAAAAAAATTGAAAATTACTACAGTCATCAAACATACAAAATGTTATTAAAATCTTCATATGTTATGTACAAAAAATGGTTAAGCAATGACGTCCTTGTGTGTCAAAAGCTTGACCTTGTCTAAATACAAAAATTGTGTTAATGAATTTATTTAATGGATAATAATGGTTTAATGGTTAGGCAATCATCGAGGTACTCTACATATAGATTTGGCGCCAAATTGAGTATTTAAACTGCACTCTCTCTTTTTATAGTTGTTCTGAAAGCGCTTAACTCATGGAATATTAAATGAAGATTTTTTAACCATTCAAGTGGTTGGTGTGTTTTTACACAGTATTTGCATCATCGCTAGTGGTTTGGATATTGTTTGTGGGCAGCGAGCGTTTCTGGAGTCCGTGGAGTCAGCGTTCTTCACTTCCAGTCTTTTTTGGTATTTTGTTGACGGAATGCTTTACTGGTTCAGGAGTTGTATGCCATGGAGTCCGACCAAGACGCTTCGTTTGTTCCTTCACCTATCAGGAGAGAAGAAGTCAGGAAACTTCAGGCAGACGTTTCCATGCTCATGGGTGATGTGAGCAAACTTTTAGCCCTATTTTCTACAGTTGGAGCTAATGTAGCAGGCACTACTAACGAAGAAACTCGCACTATCATTTTCTCTCACGGTAGTGGTTTACCTATGTTCAATGGCACAGCCGACATGAGATATACCTCATTGTATGGGACAGGCAATGGTGATGGTCTGTGTAGACCCAGTGATGGTTCTAATATGGTGACATCTTCACCAGAGATTCCTAACGGACAGGGTATCGGACACAAAAGCACAACGGCCATTGATTTATCTGCTTCTCAGTTCCAAGCAGAACCTTGTAACAACAGTAAGCTGGGCACAACTGATTTCACCTTTGATTTTTCTTTTGGTGAACAAGATGAAGAGGCGAAATGGACAGGCACTAAGCCTAAGAGGTCGCAGCCTATGAGAACATATTTTAATACTAATGTCAAGGTCCCTGTTGATAAAGGTACTGTCAAAGCTAGTGTTCAGTGTGGTGCTACAGACAATGGGGAAAGACGGGGGGGGGGGGTAACAATGAATCTCATTTAAAGAAGATTTTGGAC
The DNA here is from genome assembly GCF_019279795.1 of Protopterus annectens. Lineage (NCBI taxonomy): Eukaryota > Metazoa > Chordata > Ceratodontiformes > Protopteridae > Protopterus > Protopterus annectens. The sequence continues at coordinate 1,984,947,486 of NC_056725.1, read as the reverse complement.
AATTATTGTGCAGTTGACAATGTGAACAGTGATTGTGGTAATGAGCAGTTTAAACCCATCCATACAGAAGGGCACTTTGAGAGATTTCATTTTCACACTGGGGAAAAATTGAACTTAATTTAGACTTAAAATTAGACAATGCATATCTGTTTAAATGTATTAATTCTAAAATTGTTCCTATGGGGTTACGATTTTTCAAGCACCCTATGGGGGTTGACATTACTGACAACACTAAATGTTAATTTAATCAATTGTTTGATCAATTCGGTTTTCAGTATATGCAGTTATTAATCAAGTTTAATGATGAAAAGCTGTGTAAATATATGAAAGAAGTGGAATGGTTGAATGAAATGATTCTTAATGATTTATTATTCCCACAGTGGGAGAAATTGTATGTAAAGCAATTTGAGATAGCCGATCATAAAACCCAGAAGATTTATAATAAAAAATGTAAAAAGATTAAAAGAGATATTGAACAGTACAACAAGGGTCATGCTTATCAGTGGGGAGAAAGTAAACATAAAGCTAATAATGTCAAGGACATCTACAGTAACAGTAGTAGGACATATGAGAATGTGGACACTTACAACCATGATAACAGATCAAATTTTCATCAGGGTTGGCAACACAAAAAGCACATAGATTGGAAAAGAGAAGGAAAATGGAAGAAAAATTCTTCACATCAAGTGGATGGAACACACAGGAACAATACAGTGAATGGGGGAGAAGGGGGGTATAATATTACACGTTGTTACTACCAAGACCTACATACAGATCAGGGTATTACCACAAAAGGTATTATTTTATTTACAAGAACTTTAACATATATAACCACACACATCTTCCATTAGAAAAAGCACATTTTTACTTGCTTTCTAAGGGAATGAAATATATTCCCACTGCATGTTTTAGATTAGTGGATTGTTTAAGTGAAAATTAATTTAGCCATCTTGTTCAAGGATACTAAAATAGACACTGAACAAAGGACAAGTGGCCCAAGCATACTTAGGAAGAAAAGTTGTTATGTTCCTCCCATGCATCCAAATGTGTTGGTTTATTACAGACTGGTAACCAAACAGATTTACCAGTTGCAGAACAAGTTATTGGGTAAAAAACCTAGAAGTAATTTAACCACAGATGAGATTAAAATCTTGAAAGACCTGACAGAAGACAAACGTATTCGGGTAATGAAACCAGATAAAGGAGGTGGTGTAGTAATATATGACAGTTTGGAATACACCTCCAAAATGTATGAGATTTTACATCTATCAGGCAATTATGAGATAGTCTCTATTAATGAAATCAACATTGCACACAGACATATAGATTTGCATGTGGAGGAATTTCTTATTGATAGAAGGATTACGGAAGACATCTACAACATTTTGAAAGTAGAATATCCCAAACTGGCAACTTTGGTGGGGATACCCAAGATACATAAGAATGTTAGTAATCCACCATTTCGTCCTATAATTTCAGGTAGTAAATCTAAGAGTTGCTGTGGATACTATGTTAAAACATATGTATGGGAAGATTACTCATATGGTTAAAGACTCATGGGAGTTTTTAAAGAATTACCCTGTTGACATCTGGAAGGAAGGACTTATATACGTCACCACTGATGTTGTAGATTTGTTTTCATGTATTCCCAAGGTGGAAGGTATGCCTTCATTAATAGTATTAGAAAATATAGTGACCTAGAATGGGATAAGGTCTGCTTGATTCTTGAACTGATGTCTTTAGTTCTTGATCACAATTACATATTATATGAAGGTGAACATTTCAGGCAAACTAAGGGAGTGGCTATGGGGGCAGCTTATGCCCCCATATTTTCCAATTTGGTAATGTTAGATTGGGAAGAGACAGTAGTGTTCAAAAGTGACTACTACAAGTATGTTAGATACTACTCACGGTTCCTAGATGACATATACATCTTATGGGAAGGTAATCAGGTAGTCTTAAATAATTTTTTGAACTATTTAAATCAAAGTAGTGAATTCCTCAAGTTCACGTCTATTAGTAGTAAAGAAGGTATAGCCTATTTAGATACATTCATTTCCAATGGTGACAAATGTTTTAAGTCTAGAATACACAGAAAAAGTACATTCACAAATGGATATTTGGAATACACTAGTAACCATCCTAGAAAACTATTATATAATATATACAAAGGACAGTGCATTAGAGCAATTAGGATGACTTCAGAATACAAAGAGATGATGGAAGAACTGGATTTTATTACTGAATTATTCAAAGAAAGGGGGTATAACAGAAATATGATGAAAGATGTGAAGAATTATGTTATTAAGGAATGGGGACACAAATACACCCCATTATTAGGAGCAAATAGCAAAGGGAGGATTACTAACATGATGGAAAGGTCTGACATCAATCACACAGACAATAAAGGGGACTACAGTAGAGCTTGTGTGTTAGAGTATGGTCCACACACTAACAAAAATAAAGGATATCTTAATAAATAATTGGAATGTTGTGATGGTGGACCAAGAAATAGCAGACATATTGAGTCCTAAACCTACATTTGTATACAAGATGGGTTGTAACATCAAGATGTATTTTGAAAGAGGAATAATGGGCAAAGGAAAGGACAGTGCTAAGAAGAACACATCAAAATGTGGCAGTTGCAGTCAATGTCAGGCAATAAATGAGGAAGGAATTGTTTTAAGCAATGTCAATAGAACTAGAATAAGATTCAAACAAGGTAACTGTAACTCTAAATTTGTCATTTATTTGGCAAAATGTGGAGTTTGCCCGGGATACTATATAGGGAAGACTGAAATGAATTTTAAAAAATGCATTTATGCACACCTATATAGTATCAGGAGGAAGGATGTGAACAATGCTGTATACAGACATGTAGAGAAGCAGGGGGTAGAGCACTCTTTTAAGTTTGCCATTTTGGAAAATGTTGCCCTTGACCCTAGGGGAGGCAACATTAAGGCAATATTGGCTTATAAGGAACTATGGTGTCAGCTATTTAGTGATGCCTCAACTCCTCCGGGGCTCAATGATTACCTAACCATTAAACCATTATTATCCATTAAATAAATTCATTAACACAATTTTTGTATTTAGACAAGGTCAAGTTTATGATACACAAGGACGTCATTGCTTAACCATTTTTTGTATATAACATATGAAAATTTTAATAACATTTTGGATGTTTGATGATTGTAATAATTTTCACTTTTTTAGAATAAGTATGTACACTTGTAGGGGATTGTGTTATTTTTCATTTTTTATGTGAACAATCAGAATGTGTTAGTTTATAATGCATTTGAATATAGTGATGGTTGTTATATATTTTTTTGACATTTTTATTGATGTTATATTTGTAGATATTATTTTACATTAATAACAAGACGTTTGGTTGTAAATAAGTGTTTTAGGTAACATTAGGTGATGCGTACGAGGTATTTTAAGTACAGAATCTTTTGTGCACCTTGTCACTTTAATACATATAGATTTGGTGCCAAACAGAGTATTTAAACTGCACTCTCTCTTTTTATAGTTGTTCTGATGAAACTCACAGTTGTGTGAGTGAAAGCGCTTAACTCATGGAATATTAAATGAAGATTTTTTAACCATTCAAGTGGTTGGTGTGTTTTTACACAGCCTTGAGCAGCCTATCTGTCCCTGAAGGAGTGATCTCAGCACAAGAGCTGTAGTAATTGGTTGTTTTGGACCATTTCTAGTTCTTTTGAAGTTCCCTGTTTAAAATCCGCATTAGCTGCTTTGCTGATTGCGCATAGCGCAGTGCCGGTTAAACAGGGTTAAACGTTTACTGGCTCCGCCAAGTCTGCTCTTCAAATTTTCCCTTAGAAAGCTCTACTCTTAGAATAACCAGTCTACTTGTTATATTATAAGCATAGCACTTGTTCTCAAAGCTTCTCTTCTAAGCAAGCACTCTCAAACTCGAGTAGCACTACATCCACCTACCACCCTACCACTTCCCTTAAAGGCACAGCACTCTCTTATAATATTCTAGCATGTCGAGTGGTAGATTGCTAGCATCTTCTCCTGCTCAGCTGGTTAATCTGGGAATCTTGAGACAATGCTATAATTGTCTCATATACACAGACAACCCTCTCCTCCTCCCAACAAACACAAATACATGTGAGAGATGCAACTATATAGCCAAACTGGAGGCTGAACTCTCTCAACTCAGGACTGGCAAGACCAGATAGGAGGAGAAGGTAACCACACACACAACAAACCCAGTCACACATAGACCTACCCCAACTGCAAATCAAGCACATAATAACACAAAAACATACTCGGAGGCTCTATTAAAAAACTTACCAAAACAACAGAGGCTCCCAAAGCAGACACCCAAAAATCCACCACCTCAAAACATAACACATGCAACACATACTTCAATAAATCGGTGTGTCAATAAATCACAGCCCTTAAGGCCAAACACTATGCCTGATACACTAGTGATAGGTGACTCTATAGTCAGACACACTGACATCCCACTTACCAGGCTGAGCAAGGAGAGGGTAATGGTAAGCTGTCTATCGGGGGCTAGGATCCGCCATATAACACACGCACTCAGGTCACTCAAAAGCATGTACAAATATGACTCCGTCATTGTCCATGCCAGTGTGAATGACCTGAGACGTACCTCCTTGGACTACATGAAAAGAGACATAGAGGAGCTCTCTGATTATGTAGCCCAGGCTGGTATGACCCTGACCCTGAGCAGCATCCTGCCCTCACCAAGAATGATGCCACAATACAAAGACAAGATGATCAGCTTTAATAATTGGCTCAATTACTGGTGTCATTCTAGGGGGATCCAATGTCTGTCTGCTTGGGATGACATGCTGGACAAGCCACGCTGCTTCGCAAGGGACGGCTTGCACCTGTCACCACTGGGCTTCCGGATATAGGCTAAGGCTCTTGCCACCCCCATAGTGCCTTTTTAGGCAAGGCTCAAAAGACGAACCCACCTCCTTAGAAAACAAAATGGAAAAAATTAAGGGTAATGCTGCTCAACGCCAGAAGTCTAAATCTCAAGATGCAGGCTCTCGAAGCACTCCTCAGTATGGAGAACATCGATGTCTGCGCTGTAACCGAGACCTGGTTCAAGGCTCCTGAGAGCACCCCAGCGCTACCAGGCTTTACCTCAAATCATGCTTTTCGGCCCCAAAACACGGGCCGAACCACAAAGGGACGGGGAGTGTCCATATTCATCAAGGATACCCACACCTCTAGGTTAATGGCAACTCATGAAGCATCGGAGACCATCCAGGTGCAGCTAACCATAGGCAAAACTGCTATACAACTGGTTGCATGTTACAGACCACCCTCCCAATCTCAAGAACCCCACTCAGCCTTCCTGAAGACATTGGAAGATATGAATGTCTTACCAAATACCATCATATTGGGAGACTTCAACTATCCTAACATAGACTGGGTGCACTATTCTAGCCCTAACACCCTAGCCCAAAGGTTTCTGGAATTCATAAACTCAAATGCAATGGAACAGCTAGTCACCTCTCCCACAAGGGGGGATAATATACTAGACCTGGTCATCACAAACATGGGGACAAAATGCTCCACACCGGAAGTATTGCCCTCACTGGTGAGATCTGACCACAAACTAATCACTCTGGATATACATTTACCACCTCCACCCCCAGCACAAAAGACTACAGTGAGAAACTTCTCAAAAGCCGACTTTACATTTCTCAAGACTGAGATGCTATCATTTAAGCCCACAGGGCCAATGGAAACCACATCCCACAATGCTGAATCCTACACAAATGCTTTCTACGGACATCTCCAAGAATGCATGGATTGTGCAATCCCAAATAAAACCAAGACCCTCTCCACCAAAGGAAAGCGTCCTGTCTGGTGGACCCCAGCCATAAACAAATTGTATAACAAAAGAAGGAAGCTACTGCAAGACAGAGCAAAATCCCATAAAGGGAAGGCATCTCTGATCAGCACTAGTAGAAAGCTACGTTCTCTCATAAAAATATCCAAGGCCAACTTTGAGAGAAAAATCGCCAAGGACACTAAAGATAACCACAAGGCATTCTTCAGTTATGTTAGAAACCTGGGCGGAAACACTCAGATATGCTCAGAGTTAGTACACAATGACAAAAAATTTACTGAACCCACAGATATTGCCCACATTCTGGCAGACAGGTTCAGTGCAAATTTCTCCCCTCCCTCACCTCCAAAAGAAGAAATACTCATCCCAGCTGAATGTAACCTCCCTGTCATCTCTGATGCCCAGGTGAGAACCGCCCTCAGCAAAGCAAAAAACACAGCATCTATGGGACCTGATGGTATCCCCGGCTGCGTGATACGTGAACTCCAAGAGGAGCTAAACCCGCATATAAAAATGTTATTTAACCTTAGCCTTACTACAGGATATGTACCTGAACACTGGCGTACAGCAACAGTGGTCCCACTCCACAAGTGAGGCTACACTACAGACCCTGGGAACTACCACCCCATAAGCTTGACCAGCCTGGCTTGCAAAGCTATGGAAAGAATTATTATGGAACTCATAAACAACGACATTGGGGACCTGCAGACACTTGATACCACCCAGTTCGGCTTTGTAAAGGGCAGATCCTGCCTTTTGAACCTGGTTGACTTTTTTGAAACAGTCACTAGAGCCATTGATGAGGGCAAGGCAGTCCATACAGCCTACCTGGACTTGGCTAAAGCCTTCGACACAATACCCCACTCGGGGATCATAGAGAAGCTAAACAGCTTAAATGTAAATTCATATGTCACAAGATGGATTGCAAACTGGCTAAAGAACAGAACCCATAAAGTCAAGATTGTGGGAGCCATGTCAGACTCAAAGCCAGTCACAAGTGGTGTCCCACAGGGCTCTGTCCTGGGACCCCTCTTGTTCGGCATTTACTTCTCAGATGTGAAAGCAAACATGGGAGGGTTGTGGCTGACAAAGTTTGCAGGTGACTGCAAACTAGGCGCCATAGTCGATACACCAGCTGACACATACATCCTACAGAAAGGCCTCACCGAAACGGACAACTGGTGCCGGAATCACGGCCTTAAACTGAATGCCAAGAAATGTATAGTCATTCCCTTTGGGAAAAACAAAATACCCACAAATTATCACATAGACAGTAACCCACTGAGTACCGAAAAAGTAATCAGAGACCTGGGGACCCAAGTTGATAGTGACCTCTCATTTGACACCCACGTTGCCAAAGTGGTTAGAAAGACTTTCTACCTTGCCCACCTTATCATGAAGGGGTTAACATCCAGATCAAAGGAGGTCATCGTGCCCCTGTACTCCTCCCTTATCAGGCCCATGATTGAGTACAATGCCCCATTTGGTATGTACCTCACCCGGCACTTACAACAACTGGAGAGACCCCAGAAGTACCTCACCAAGAGGATCAAGGGTCTCCAACATATGTCATATGCTGTCAGGCTAAAGAAACTCCAGCTCTATTCAGTAGCATACCGCCTGCTCAGAGGTGATCTGTGCTTGACGTACAAGGCCATGTCCAACCAGGAATTGATGAACATGCTCCACCTCAAAAAATCAAAATCCATAAGAACCACGAGAGCCAAAGATTTAAACCTCAGTACAAACATGAATAGAACATGCTGGAGAGACAGATTCATAACTCAGAGGCTTCCCATACTCTGGAACAAAATCCCAGTCCATGTTAGGCAGAGCCCCTCACTGACTCTCTTCAAGAGAAATCTTGACGAGTGGATGGGAGATCGTAGGTTTACCCCGGGGGTCACCCCTGTGTCGCTACTTAACAGAGGCACAGTAAACTAATTTTAATAAGTAAGGGGGTCTTCAATGTGTCACTACTAGACAAAGGCACAGTATTCTAAATTTATCCTATACACCTTAGTACCACTACATGGGGTGGCGAAAGCCACATCTCTAGGGCTAGGCTTGCAAATGCCCCAGGGCAGATAGCCTACTACTAAACTATGAAACTATTTGCTTCATCGCTAATGGTTTGGATATTGTTTGTGGGCAGCGAGCATTTCTGGAGTCCGTGGAGTCAGAGTTCTTCACTTCCAGTCTTTTTTGATATTTTGTTGACGGAACACTTTACTGGTTCAGAAATTTTCATATGAGATGCAATGAAAGCCTACTTATATGGTAGGATAATTGATTGGTATAAAAATAGAAATACATGGGATAAAGAGTTAAAAGAGATTCAAACAAAACTTGATAATTTGAATCTACACCTTTTAAAAAACAAGGAAGATAAAACTATTAAAAAATATAGATTCTTTAAATAAGAAGTATCTTGAGATTTTAGATAATAAGAGAAAGATTAGTTTAGAGAAGTTTAAATTTATTACTTTTTCATCAAATCCTAGATCCATAAATATGCTTGCCAACAAAATTAAAAGAATGAATAAATTTAATCACATTAAGGAACTTTATTCACCTCAAAAAAAGAAAAAGGTTTCTGGTTTTCATAACATATTAAATGAATTTAGAGAATTGTTTTCTAAACTTAATCAGTCTACTGAGTTAATAAACTCCATTTCTGATATAAAGTCGTTCATTAATAAAAACACAAAAAAAAGTTAACTGTTCAACAAGTTGAATCATTAGACAGACAAATAACCCTTAATGGCATTCAAGTACAAATTAACAAATTAAAACAAAACAAAGCCTCGGGTAATGATGATATCATCCCTGAAATTTATAAAATTTTACCTACAAAAGCACTCTCAATTTTACACTCAGTTTTCTGTATAGACCAAACTAAAAATTTTATTCCATCATTGTGGAAATATACCTTTATCCCTCCTATTCTAAAACAGCATAAAGATCCTACCAAATGTAATTCATACAGGCCGATTTCTTTATTAAATACAGATTACAAAATGTTTATGTCTATTTATGCAAATAGACTCAAATATTTCCTTCCTAGTTTGGTAGACTCTGATCAAACTGGCTTTATTATTAACAGAACCTCATATGACAACATTAAGAGAATATTAACCTTAATAGAATCAGTTAAGAACTTTAAAAATAAGCTAACTATAATTAGCTTAGACATCAATTGTGCTTTCGACACAATAAACTGGGAGTATTTATTATTTCTACTCAGAGAACTTAACTTTTCCAAAAAAATTATCAATCTTTTACCCAACTTTACACTGGTTGTCAAGCATATGTCAAAATAGGTTGTATATTTCACAATTTATACCTATTGAAAAAGGAACTAAACAAGGCTGTCCATTATCTCCCCTTTTATTCACCTTAATTATGGAACCATGGGCTAATCTGATCAGGGATAATACTAACATTAAAGGTTATGATTTGGGTTTTAATGAAACATCAAAAATACAACTGTTTACAGATGACATCTTGATTACTTTGGGTGTAACAATCCTACCTTGACAGAGTTATTTATTAATATGGACAAGTTTCAGAAAAACTCAGGTATTAGATTTAATCATAATAAAACACAAATTCTCTTGGTCAAAAAAATTCAACATTCAAGATAATTTTAAGAAATATGTACCTCAAATTCAACAAATAACATATCTTGGTATAATTATTTCTAATAACTTAAAAGATACATTAAAATAAATTTCAACAAAAGTATTCAAATAATAGAATCTGTAACAAGCTCATGGTTAAAAATAAGATTCTCAATGGAAGAAAAGTTATCACTTATAAAGATGGTTTTACTTCCTAAAGTCTTGTATATAATACAGTCTATATCTATACCCTCTACCCATATAGTAATTAAAAAGTTTAATTCTCTCATTAATAAGTTCCTCTGGCATCCAATTAAACCTAGAACTGCGTTATCTATCCAAATGGTCAACTGGGATAATGGTGGTATTGCTTTGCCTAATCTAGAATTTTATGCTTTTTCATCCATAATTAAAACTATTACTCTTCTTCTAGATAGTAAATATTCAGCTAAATGGAAAGATTATATTCTTTGTTTATCTCAAAATCCTAATAATACTTTTGAAATTAATATGTTAAACTTAATAAATAATACTTTTATTTGGAGATTGAAAGAATTTTTTTCATATCATTACATTCAATTATATAGATCTAACTACATAATTTTAATTTTGAAATCTTTCAAAAACTTTATTCTTAGACACAAATTATATGAATACTGGATATTTCTTATTTTCCCTATAGCCTATACTCATAATATCATTTTCACTACAGATTATCATAACATGTATTTATTTAAACAAAAACATTTACTAGTTTGGTATCAAATGATGAATAATAATGAGTTAAAATCACTTAACATTCTTATTGAAGAGAATAATTTTGATTTATCCTCTTGGCTTGACTTACAAGAAGCTAGGAAATATATCAAAGATAAGTTCAATCTTATTCCTTCTACAACTAAAATAATACTCCCCAGGCTAATACAGTATTTAATGGTTCTCATTCAACAGAATGACTCTAATAAAATTAGTCTCTCTCACATATACAAATCAATAAAATCAGACTTAGATATTCATTCAGAAAATTATTGGAAATCTTTTATTACCATTAGTAATTCTTATCCTTCAGATACTGATAAATTATGTATACTCCAATCAGCTCGTAAAACTGCATCCTCACATAAATGGAGAATTTTTACTTGGAGATTTTTGAACAGATAATTTCTTACTCCGTTTAAAGTCAACAAGATATCTAAAGAAAACGTTTTATACTGGAGATGTAAGAAAGTTATTAATGCAGATTGGCACACATATTTTATGATTGTCATCTTTTAAAGAAATTTTGGGATGACATCAATAACTTCCTACAAGCTATCTTTACAGATAATTTTTCAATCAGTAAATCACTTTTGTTTAACACTCCAGTCGCAAATTGTGTAAATTCAAAAAAATATTAAATTCTATGGTCTGTTCTATCCATTGCCAGGAAAGAAATCACTAAAAATTGGAAATCCTCTCAAATCCCTTCTTTTCAAAACTTTAAAGATCTTCTCATGGAAGTCTCTAAATTTGAAATGATGACAGTTAGAGCTAGATCATCAGGAACACAACAACTTACAATTATTGGAAAAGTATAAATGATCTACTGGTAAACCAGTAAAATTATTCTAGTTTCATTTTATTTTATTTTTTTAAATTAAATAGCAAACTTCATCCATAGGTAGTGAACACTTTTATAAATAGTTATGTTTATTGTTGTTTTTGTATCAATATTTTTTATTTTTATCTATTGCATCAATTTTATAACAGTTGTATGTTTTAGTTTTGATCTTAATAAAATTTTTTATCAGGAAAAAAAAAACATGTACCATCCCTTGTCATTTGTTGAAAACTGGACACACTATTGAATTGTGCTTTGTAGTGAGGCCTACAAAACACCTAATAGTTGCACAACTGTATAGAGGTAAGCATTAATCATACAAATTGTAGAAGACATACACATACTTCACTGTAGTCATTGCTTATCACATTTGTAGGAAGTATCACATTTACTTGTGTAATGTCATCCTGGCAGTATCTGTAAACAGACTGAGAAAGGTGGATTTGAATTTTGTGCAAAGGAAGGCGAACCAATAACTATATTACTATTTTCCTATTTAGGCAGAGAATCACGTTTGCTCATTGCTTAACTCCATGCAAATGGGGTAGGCAATAGCAACAATTTTTAATTTCGTAAAAGTTATGACTTAACATTTCCAATATAAACTAGAGTATGAACAACATAGTATCTGTCAGCTATTTCTGCCATATCATATATGCACAACTACTTCTCACGTTTAAGTTACATTCATTAAATGTGAGTCTCACATGTGCAAACACTTTGCCATCATTTGCACAAATCAGTTTTTCAGTGGTGCATGGTGGAAAGAGGTGTTTGGCATGTATTACTGTGGTTATTGCCTAGTTATTCTTCATCCCATCAAAAGCCATTTTAAAACACAACAAAAGAGAAGGGAATTGTTATTGACTGAACACATACTTACTCAGACTTATGTGTGCCCTGCCCAATGCACTTGAAAACAAGATGCAGTAATAGGTCCAGTGTCAACTACACTACAAAAATAAAGAGCACAGCTGCATTGTTACATTAGTTAAACCTTTATACTGATAGTATATACTGAGATTGTCTTATACGTCTTACTGTCAACATCAGTTCATCACAATATGAACACTCTTACAGTAACACTTGCATTCATGCTGTTCACAAAATATGCATGTGTGATTGAGTGTGTAATGTACACAACATATTATGAAACAGGTACATGTATACCTCAGTTCTGCAACATGCATTCCTGACAGCTTATTGCATATAGGCTAAGAAGCTCTCTTTTGAAGTATTTCTGTACATTGCAAGCAAAACAGAAAATCCAAAGTCCGCACTTTGCACACCAGTCTCGTAACAGTATGTGTTGCAATGATGATGTCATCCTCTTTAAAGACCACTATGACAAAAAAAGGCAGACTTCAGGGAAGGTGTGAATATTAACTACTGTGTTGCTCAGATGATAAAAATTAATCAGGTAAGGGTTAAAATTCCACAGCAGACAAATTGTGTGTGTGTGTGCCTGTATGTATAACTGCATATGTCCATAGTTAGATGAGCAGTAGTGTGTGTCCTACTGTCATTACTCAGGCCTCATGAAGAACAAAGTTTTACAGTCATGCATGACTACACAGCTATTTGATACAGCCCTCCCAACACCTTCTTCCTAACTTACTCTGATGTTGTTATCTGCAATAAAGTGTTCTGTGACAGTATAAAAGTAAGACTTGCGCTGTAGTACTTGCATTAAGTGCTGTGTTCTTGGCCATTGTGCTTGCGTTAAAGTACTGTGTTCTCCAGCTTGTGTATTAGTTAGGTTGGGGTTCTAATCTCATTGTAGTCAACGTGTGTGTGTGTGTGTGTGTGTGTGTGTGTGTGTGTGTGTGTGTGTGTGTGTTTGCGCGTGTGTGTGTGTGTGTGTGTGTAGTCAGAAGAGCATGAGTGTGTGTCTTACTGTCATCACTCAGGTTTCATGGAGATCAAAGCTTTAGAATCATATATGACTACACAGCAATTTCATACAGCCCTGCCAACATCATCTTCTTCTCAACATACATTGATAATGCCATCTACTATAAAGTGTTCTGCAACAGTATAAAAATCAGACTTCTGCCATGGCACTAGTATTAACTACTGTGTTTATTTATTTATTATTTATTTATTTTACATTTGTTGACTGGGATAGTCCGACTGGATACATGTCTATTTTCAGCGGAGGCCCGGGGAGAAAAGCTCCAAACTTACAAACAGATAAAGACAAGCAAGTTACAGTATATGCACACACATATTGTATTAACATATAAGTTACAGTCTCACATTTCAAGCTTATGAAGAGTACAGTTTATATACATAAATATATGCGAATATGTTACAGTTTCTCTTATCAAACCTATAGGTGCAGCTTATATACAGAGTATCTGCAAAGATATTACAGTTTCTCTCTTCAAACCTTTAGTGTAAGAGGTTAGTTGCTATGAATAAGAACTTGCAGGGATATGGAAGTAGATGAGGCTTTAGTCAAGTTTAGAGCAAGGACATAACCAGTGAGTTTTAAAATAAGGGGTCAGATTTTTTTGAACTGATTAAGGGGGGTTCAGAGTAAGGTCAGATGGGAGGGAATTCCAGGTTTTGCCTACTGAATTTGCAAAGATTCTCCAGATATGTTGTTAGCTTTAACAGATTGAACCAAATGTTTTGTAGTGGAACGAAATGGCTTAGCGTTTTTGTAGGGATGGATAATGTTTTTAAGGGAGGGTGTTTTTTCTGGATGGTTAATGACCTTGAATGCTACAGTAAGTTGATTAAATTGAATTAGCCTGGGGAGTTCTAGCCAACCTAAGAGGTGTAGGTTTTGACAATGGTATGTCCTGGGAGTTCGTGTGGCAAACCTGTCAATTTGATTGTAGCAGCCAAAGACTTTGCTGAGATCAGTTTTGTTCAAGTTAGTGAGTATTGGTAAGGCATAGAGTAGTGTTGAAAGCAGATGGGTACGGGCAATGGCAGTCCTAGCTAGAGGGGTGGGAAAAGGTTTATTTTTGTATAGGGAGCCAAGTTTTTATTAACGGTTTTAATCGTTTGGTTTACATGCATATCATATTTGAGGTTGTTGTCTATTATAACACCCAGGAGTTTGGTATACATATCTGGTAAGATTATGGTCCCATTGTTAGATGTTATAGTAAATGAAGATTGAGAGGATTTGTGAGTAGGGGAGAAGAGCAATAGCTTTGTTTTATTAGGGTTTAATATCAGTTGTTTATTAAAGATCCAGTGTTCCATTGTATTAAAGGTTTTATGGGTTAAACTAAGGAGATCTGTAGGGGTAGAGGCTGAACAGATCAGGGTGGAGTCATTGGCATATTGTATACAGGTTCCATCTGTGTTCTATAGCTATTGTAGATAGCAAGGTGTGGGTTCTACTCTCACTGCAGTCAAGTTGTGTGTGTTTATGTTCAGTTAATTGTCATTCAAGAAACCCTTTTAGAGCAGCATGTGAGACACCTCTGCTAACTTCTTCTCACCAGACACTGATGATGTCAACTGCTATAAAGTGTTGTCTGACACTATGAAAGTCAGATTTGTGCCATGGTGCGAGCGCAAAATGTTGTGTTCTATAGATAGCTAGGTAGGCATTCTAATCACATTGCAGTCAGCATATGTGTGTGTATTTGTTCATTCTGCTATCAGTCTAGAGACAATTTTAAAACCATATGTGAGACTACAGCTATCTCATGCACTCCTGTCCACGTCTTATCAGTATGCATGTATGATGTGATCTCTTCTAAAGTTCACTGTGACAGAATTATACTCAGATATCTGTGTTGGCATGAGTGTTAACTACTATGTTCTCTAGCCTGTATAAGTAGATAGTTTGTGGTTCTAATCTCACAAAAGACAATGTGTGTGTTTATTTAAATATGAGTGTGTAGATAATTTTACACTGCAATGTGAATCCACATCTAGGTAACACACTCCTTCCAACAACATCCCGCCAACATCATCTTCACTGCATACAATGATGCTGTAAGTGCACTTTGACAATGTAAAATCAGGTATCTGTGGTGGTGCTACTGTTGTGTTGTATGGAATCCAATTTGTTTACTTACACAGGCCTGATGTTCAAAACTAACCTCATTCCACTGCTATGTGTGTGGTTGGTGGTATATTACTGTCAGTATATGATCTTCTGAACCTTTAATATAGCCCCATGAATCCAAGATCCTGTAATTCCCTCTGCCAACATAACATGCGTTATGTAGAACCATGGATGATGTTATCATCTCAAAGCTGCATACATGCACAGTGAAGAACAGCCCTTCCTTGAGCCTATACAAGCTTTTCTGCAGACCACTGGATGTTCATAGGTTCATAGGTAGGTACCAGGCTATTGGCCCAAGGGCCTAAGTAAGCCTAGCCAACAAAATTCCCTGGCATATGCCAACCCAAGAAAGTTAATTTCCTGTACCCCTGTTGAGCAGAGCCACAGAAGTGATCCCGGGGTGTAGTTCCTATTTCCCATCCACTCATCAAGATTTTTCTTGAAGAGTGTTAATGAGGAACTTTGCTTGACATAGATGTTCCATAGTTTCTGTTATCAAACCTATAGGTGCTTGTTCCAGAGTATGGGAAGTCTCTGGGACAGGAATATATCCCTCCAGCAAGTCCTGTTTATTGTGGTGACAAGGTTTAGGTCCCTAGAGCATGTAGCTCAGAGGGATTGGGATTTCTTTAGGTGTGGCATGTCCAACAGCTCTGGGTTTGACATAGCTTTATATGTTAGGCAGAGATCATCTCAGAGTAGGCGATATGCTACAGAGTAAAGCTGGAGTTTTTTTGTGACGATCAGTGTAGGGCATCCATTTGAGGCCAGTAATTCTCTTTGTGAGGTACTTCTGTGGCCTTTCCAGCTGCTGCAGATGTCTTGTGAAGTACATTCCAAAAGGGGTGTTGTACTCTATAATGGGTCTAATGAGTGTCGAGTAGAGGGGAACAATGACCTCTTTTTTCCTGGATGAGAACCCTTTTGTGATGAGGTGTGCTTTGTAGAAGGATTTCCTGACTACTGTGGCAATGTGATTATCAAAGGAGAGACTACTGTCCACCTGGGTCCCAAGGTCTCTTATCACACGTTTGGTGTTAAGAAGACTGCCGCCTATGTGGTAGTTCATGGGTACAGAGTTTTTACCAAAGGGGATAACAGTGCACTTTTTGGCATTGAGCTTGAGGCCATGGCTCTGAAACCAGGCTTCTGTCTCAGTGAGGCCCTTCTGTAGGATGTCCACATCATTTGGGGACTTGGTTATAGCTCCTAGTTTGCAGTCATCTGCGAACTTCATTAGCCAGAGGCCTTCTGTGCTATGCTGTACTTCAGGGAAGTAAATACCAAACAGGAGAGGTCCCAGGACTGAACCCGGTGGTACTCCACTTGTCACTGGTTTGAAGTCAGATTTGGAGTCTGCAACTTTTACAGTGTGGGTTCTGTCAGTGAACCAGTTAGCAACCCATCTTGTGATATAGGGATTTATACCTAGTTTAGTGAGTTTAGCTATAATTCCAGAATGGGGGATGGTGTTGAAAGCCTTGGCGAGGTCAAGATAGGCTGTGTAAACCACCTTACCCTCGTCTACGGCTTTGGTGACTGCCTTGGTGACCAGGTTCAGGAGGCAAGATCTGCATTTCACAAACCCGAACTGGGTGGGTTCCAGAGTTTGGAGGTTACCAATGTACTGTGGCTTAGTGGTACTTCATGCAGTCTAGTGTGTGTCTTTGTTTATGAATTCCATGATGATATGTTCCATGGCCTTGCAGACGAGGCTCGTCAGGCTAATAGTTTCCAGGATCAGTGGTGGCACCCCCTTTGTGAAGTGGGATAACTGTTGCTGTGCGCCATTCAGTGAGCACAAAGCCTGACGTGAGCCTGTAATTGAACATGGTGCTTAGGTGGGGAGCCAGTTCATTCTGAAGTTCATGTAAAACTCAGCCTGGGATGTTGTCCGGTCCCATGGATGCTGTCTTTTTGGCTTTAGAGAGTGCTGCTTTTACCTGTGAAGTTGTGATTATAAGGACTCTGCATTCTTCCTGTATAGATATAGGCCCTTTAGGGGTGAGAGGGGGTAAAGGTAGCACTGAACGTATCTGCCAGGGTGTTGACTGCTGATTCTGTCATTGGGTGCTCCACATGTCAAATATGAAGATAGGCAGTTTGTAATACAATCCAACACATACGCACATATTCAAGTACCCCTACTATCTTCCATTATATACATGTGTGTGTGTGTGTGTGTGTGTGTGTGTGTGTGTGTGTGTGTGTGTGTGTGTGTGTGTGTGTGTGTATATATATATATATATATATATGTGTGTGTGTGTGTATATATATATATATATATATATATATAAAATGATTTTTGTTTAAATGGTATAATTATGACTCAGATTTTATGTGATGTTGGCCATTAGTCTAGTAATGACCTATGACCGTATGACGATTACACATGTCAGTGTTGGTTTCATCCACGTGTGCTGTGCTGAGGTGTGGATGTACAGTAGCTCTACAACAGTGTATAATCTGTGATTCAAGATAATGTATTGATGGCCACTGCTGCCATTTGATTACATGTTCCTTTCATAACAGCTGTATATGCCTCCTAAGAACCATTGACATGAGATGATTCTGTGTATATTGTTGCCTTACTAAGTCATGTGCTCTTTAATATAGTACAGCATTCTACATATTTCTCATTCAACCATCACAGTGACATTTGCAGTATGGCACATGTGTGCTTGTTTATACCTACCATCATGAAATACTATGTGGCATACAGCAATATTACACCATACTGATTACATGGGCACATACTCCTTTTTTATCTACATATCATAATGCTGTTATATACACAAACATATAACCAGGTCAGATTCACTTGCAACCTTGGAGAATTCATTGTATGCACAATTGTGTTGCTATTCACAAGGATTATTCAGGTGTTGCCCAGCAGCATTGTGTGACTGTCAGCATTTGTGCCATTAACTGTTCTGCATGAACTACATCCACCTCATTTGTAATGTGGCCATATATGGTATCAGAGCCCTCACACACTTTTCCAATGATAATCATATAGGCATATGATGTGCAAGTGATGTAATGATGTGAAATAGTTAGATTTGTATGACTGTGTTAACAGTTCCACTTTGTGTCATGTGATTCATGCCCAAGGTTGTGTTTGTAGGTGTTGTCACAAATAATTTTTTTAAGCAAGTACAAAATCTTATGTTGAATACAATGCTAAGCACACAGATGGTTGTGGGTAGCACCACCAATACTAAAATGGAGGCAATAGACAACCTGCAAGCTGACAGGTTTGGCTCAAACTTCACCCCCCTGTCTCCACTGATCATCACCCAAGCTATACATGTAAACATTACATTAGAGCAGCTCATCTGTGTGCGCTTTAAGACTAAAAACACAGCATCAATGAGCCCTGACAACATCTCAGGTTGCTTTACCAACAAATTAAAACATGACCTAGCACACACAGTTGGATCTCTACTTAAATACAGCTTCCAGACAAGCTATTTTCTGACAGAATGGTAGACGACAGCAGCAGTCTTCTGTCTGAATGGGGGGGGGGGGCATCACTCAACACAGGTAATTATAGACCCATAAGCTGTCTAGCCTCATCTGTAAGGTTATGGAAAGAATCATTAGGGACCTTCTCAACAAGGACATAGGTAATCTCCCGACTGTGTAACCAACCCATTTTTTATTCGTTAAGGCTAGATCATGTCTGTTAAATCTGGCTGACTTCTTTGAGAAGGACACCAAGGCCATGCATAAGGGAAAACATGTGCATCCCATGTACCTTGATCTGGCCAAGGCATTTGACACAGTTCCATGCTTAGGTATTACAGAGAAATTGTCTCATCTGGCCATAAACCAGTATGTCACCAAGTGGGTAGCTCAGTGGATCACCAACAGGACACATACTGTCAAAGTGTGGAATTCACCACTAGGAAGAGACAAGTGACCAGTGCAGTACCAGAGGGCTCTGTACTATGTCCTTTCCTGTTTGTTATTTAATTCACAGAAGTTAAGGCAAACTTAGACAACCTTTGACCAGCTTTGCATATGAAGTCCTTGAATCCAGTAATGGCATACTGTAGAACATATTAACTTACAAAAATGTTTGGTGCCAGAGCCATGGAAATGCACAAAAATGTCCAAGAAGACATAATTAATCCCTTCTGTAAAGCAAATACACAAGCTGATTACAATATAGACAGCACACACCAATGAGTGGACCCAGTGATATGTGATCTGGGTTCTAAGGTAGAGAGCAACTGGAAGTTCAACCACTATGTGTCCACAGTGGTGCCAAATCTCTTCTGTGTGGCACAACCCATAAGTATGGGATGTCATGAAGATCAAAAGACATTATAATTCCATTGTACTTGGCCGACAGCAGAACAATAATTGAACAGCAATATACCCTTTTGCATGTAACTCACCCACACATCTGCAACAGCTGGAGCAACACCAGAAATTTTGCTCAAGGAAGATACAGGGTGTAAAAGACAAGTCCAGTGTGGAAATATTGAAAGCCATATTATGGATGTTTACTGGTAATTGTATTCATGGTGTTACACCCATATCTCTCATGGACAGAGGCAATTGGTCTCACATAACATAAGTTCATAACTGTGTAAACTTTGTTCACATAGCTATTTAAAAATTGTGAAATTCATGTTAAATATGGCTATGTCATCTTGGAACATTAGCTTATTATTCTGCTATGAAACTATGAACCTATGAAGTCCAGCTGTATCCTCGGTACAGCTATAGTGTGACTGTACAGCATCGCAGACATAACTGTACATCACATCAGTATTACTACTTTACAGTTTGCATGAACACATATGCATGCATGTTAGGATTTCATGGCAGTATAACATTTTCACTGGTGATGTCAGAGGGACAGTGG
This sequence comes from Protopterus annectens, assembly GCF_019279795.1. Taxonomy (NCBI): domain Eukaryota; kingdom Metazoa; phylum Chordata; order Ceratodontiformes; family Protopteridae; genus Protopterus; species Protopterus annectens. The sequence continues at coordinate 1,984,927,476 of NC_056725.1, read as the reverse complement.
TCATGTGGCACACGTCTTAAGGTCTGACATGTGCTTATATAGTGTGCTCCATGCATTGTTTGATATTTGAGCAGTATCACAGTGACAGCTTCCTTGCTCATTGATGCTAGACTTTGCAGTGCTGTAATTTCTGTGCACATGGGCATAGTTGATCCATTGCCATCAATTTCACATATTGCTGCAACATTCATTATAACACACCACTTCTTAATTCAGTCATCATTTGAAGATGCTTCAGACAATAGCCATTGCTACGGCATGTGGCAGGTGCATGCAATACACAGCTGTGTGTAAGGAATACATTCATAATAGTGTGATGCTTGTAATTGTTGTTATCCTCATTGCTGATACCTATGTCGGCCAGGGATGCTTTAGTTAAGTGTATTATGTTGGGCACAGTAAGCTTTCACATGTATTGTTGCCCATACAGAACTATTCTTTGGTACACATACCTATAAGGAATTGACTGTGCAGACTTCCCTCCAAGGTGTTGTATAAGATGCATGCCTGACATGTATTTCTGTGTTGCACCCAATAAATACAGAGATCATTTACAACATTGTTTGCATGGGTTTGATTCTTGCACTTGTGGCTTGTGGTGTATGTGTCATGCAGACCTCACAAATGTACAGGATTGCCCTTGAATACAACTCCAGGTTTAAGACTGTCTCACTTAACCACTCCAAAGACAATTTGGTTTTGTAAAAGGGATTGTGACTTTCCCATATAGAATACTGGAAATCTTTATAGTTGTACACATTTGTTCCTGCAGAACATGTATAATAACTTAAACCCACATATTCTGGCATTGTTACAGATCAATGTTGTTAATATTTTAAAATTGTTTCAGATTGTGCCCACTTCTGTCAGCAGTTGTCCTTGACTCTGTTACATTGTCTCCATGACAGTTTGTGAGGTATGCTGATGTTTCAGTCATATTCAAGGAAATCATTGTGTAGATCTTCACTACATGCAAGTACACCCTATTATATAGACAATCCCTGCTAAATGTCATCTCCAGTGAGCATGTCAGTGATGTTTATACCACAACTATTCATCTCCATTGATATGTAACCTTGTGTGACAGTCACATATATACTATCACGTGTGATGATATAAATATACTTACACAGGAGGTGTAAACAGAAGTATGTATGATGCTATGTACATATGTGCTTAATGTTATGCTACTGACGTATCTTGGGAGAGTACATACATTGACATATGTTTATCTTATGTACATTAAGCCGCGGTGGTGCAGCGGTAGTGTTGTTGCCTCACAGCAAAAGGTTCTCCCGTTCGATTCTCGGCTGGAGCGCCTTGTGTGTGGAGTCTGCATGTCTTCCCCGCAGTTGAGTTGCATTCGAAAGACATGCATGAATGGGCGTGCCTTCGTTGAAGGTTGGGCATCGAGCTGGCACCTCAGCACCGTAAAACTCTACTGCCAATCATTAGTGGACCGGAGTTCCGCTGTGGCGACCCTTAACCAGGAATAGCCGAAAGAAGAAGAACAACATTGCCATATTTTACATGTCCCTTCTTCTTTCTTCATTCCTAGCATTCATGTCTGTGGCAATTTTAATAAGCATTCTTTTCTGTCTAGTGTATTTGTGTTGCATTTTGTTTGTCCTTGCTGATCACCCCAACATCCTTTATTTCAGTATGCAAAAACTTGTTATAATGTACATTGTACTGAGTACACTTTTTCTATTATGTGTCACTATTACAGTCTTTGCAGTAATTTTACTCCTGGTAGTCATTGTGGTTGCCCATGCAGAGCAAGTTTGTCTGCAGGTAAAAGTGTGGGCATGTTCACTCTATGTTTTGGCTGCTCTGCATGGTTTTCTGGCTGGCAACACTGTTGCAGACCATGAAACCTCGCTTGTATCCATGCAAGTGTGATGAGCAGCATGTATTTGCGATTAGAACTGCCACTCATCACTCAAAAACTTAAGCTGCATGTAGGCTTTGCGCAAAACCTTCATGGAGTTTATTGAAGCCCTGAGATAGTGTCTTTATTTACTTTCATTCCTTTACAGGAGTGCATTGATATGTTGTTGAACAATTTAGTAAACAATACTATTTTAAGGAGGAAGGAGACAGAGAATCTATGCATTTTAAAGTAATTGGTGTTAAACAACAACTTTTCACAATTAAGAAAAACTATATTATCAAAGATAAAGACTGGCTGTAACCAATATGACCCCTCACATGCAAATATGATAATGACTGTTTCGGAGAGCAAAGTTGTGTATCAGAGCAAGCACAAGCATGAGATAGTTTACAAACATTTTGTAGACGACATATTTATTGTAAGGAAAGGAAATTGATTTGTATTTTATGAATTTGTTAGTTATAAAATACTTTTTTTTAAATTTTGCATCTCACTGGGCTAAACAAACTGTCAATTATCTGGATGTTATAATAAGGACTGAATTAAATAGAGGAAACATTGAACCTACTATTTATAAGAGGCTCATGTTTGTAAAGATACATTTGTATCACAATGGCATCCTGGGTAAAAAAAAAGTTATTTAAGGGCAGGTTATCAGGCAGACATAAATTACACGTGAAGAGGGAATATATAAGTATCTGTTAAATCGTTTAAGAGATATGTTTGTGAATCATGGCTATAATATAAATATAGCTAGAGGAATCTTTGAACATAGGTTCATACTAGGCTATCTGCCCGAGGGCATTTACAAGCCTAGCCCATAGTTTTGTGGCTTACGCCACCCCTTTAGTATGGGGAACTATACCCATTATTTTGCTGTGCCTCTGTTGAGCAGTGACACTGAGGTAATCCCTGGGGTATATCTGCGATCTCCCATCCATTGGTCAATATTTCTCTTGAACAAGGCCAGCGAGGTGCTCTGCCTCACATACACCGGGATTTTATTCCACAGCATAGGGAGTCTTTGGGTGATGAATCTATCCCTCCAGCACGTCCTATTAATAGCCGTGTCGAGGTTTAAGTCTCCCGCCCTTGTGGCTCTGACGGATCTAGATTTTTTGAGGTGAAGCATATTCATCAAATCTGGGTTTGACATGGCCTTATATGTTAGGCAAAGGTCACCTCTGAGCAAGCGGTGGCGACTGAATAGAGCTGGAGTTCTTTCAGTCGGGCAGCATAGGACAGATGTTTGAGACCCTTTATCCTTTTGGTGAGGAACTTTTGTGGCCTCTCCAGCTGCTGCAAGTGTCAGGTCAGATACATTCCGAATGGGGCATTGTACTCAATCATTGGTCTGATGAGTGATGAGTATAGGGAGACTATGACCTCCCTTGATCTAGATGAGAATCCCTTCATGATAAGGTGGGCAATGTAGAAGGTCTTCCTAACTACTTTAGCTACATGGGTGTCGAATGACAGACTACTATCGACCTGGGTCCCCAGGTCCCTGATAACTTCTTCTGTGCTCAGTGGATTGCCACATGTTATATAGAAAACATGTATAACTTTTCCCCTCATTTTAATAAAAAGATTTTTCTTCTTCTTTCAGCTTTTCCCAGTTAGGGGTCGCCACAGCAGATCACCTGTCCGCTCATGATTGGCAGTGGAGTTTTACAGTGTCAAGTTGCCAGCCTGGTGCCAAACCTTCCACAGAAAGCACACACACACACACACGGCCAATTTAGAGTGTTCAATCCACCTACAGCACGTTTTTGGGATGTGGGAGGAAACCGGAGCACCCGAAGAAAACCCACGCAACGACAGGGAGGACATGCAGACTCCGCACAGAAGGCACCCCAGCCGAGGATCGAACCGGAGAACCTCTTACTGTGAGGTGGCAACATTAACCGCTGCACCACCGTGGCTGCCCATTTTAATAAAAAGATTATAGAAGAAAAATAACAAAAATAACATTACCAGTGCCTTTACTTTAGCATGGCTATTTTTGTATCATTTATAATTCACTATCTTTTTATCATTGTTGAATATTGTCATTGTCAGCTTGTCAATAATTACTTTTAGTAACTGTCATTATCATCTTGTCAACAGTTGTATTATGTTTTGTAGAGCTTTTCTCACCAGGCCTCCAGTGAAAATGGGATATGTAACCAGCTGGACTTTCCCAGTCAGCAAATGTCAAATAAATAAAACCTAAATAATTAAAAAAACTAATAAAAGACCTTTTTATTATAGTATGGGTGCTTCATCTATAAAAAATGCTATAAGAGGAAATTTGAAGATTAGATAGGGAAATGCCGAAGTGAGAGAAATACTAGGTAATTCATCAGTGTTGACAGATAAAAAGAAGTAATAATTTAAAATATTTGTTAGAGAGTGTTTGCATATTACATAAGTGTAATACAAAACACACTCGGCACATGTGCCAGTGGATTTTATAAGGCCAATAGGTATATAAAAATAAATAAAGCAGTTATATTTGCTACTTATGACAGTGTCATTGGAAAAAGTAATGTATATGATTTTAACTCCAAATAATAGTTTATTTAGCATTATGAACCTCAGAAAAAACAGAACACTGAATCTCAATGTTTCAAAACATATAAATGCAATTAAAAACAAAAATAAAGCTAATACTTTATTTAAACATTTACGGAATTGTATGAACTTTAGGAAATTTTTATTTTTTAGTGGTAGATTCTGCAAGTGAAACTATGAGAGACAGAAGGGGGAAATTCAGTAAAGCTAACACAAAATATTTTACCATGTGGGCATTGCACCGCGATGCGTACAAGGGTGTGAAACAGTTTTAGATACACCAAACACTGCTTAGTGTCCCACAAGCATGTGCAAACAGGGAAACTTCCATACAATGCAAATTTTGGCTTAAGTAGCTGAATTTCATGCAGATTAGCCAGGTGGAGCGATCCAACAAGATATAATGCATATGTGTAGACTCCGTGTCCATGTCAGTAGTGTACAGGAGTCTACACTGAAAGAAGGGGATGTTAAAGTCCACAAATATGAACATAATTCCCCTGAAAAGGTAAGATCACATACATAAATGTGCAAAACATACACTGTGGATGACTGAAAATAGTAGGGATTATGTGAAATTAATATATATATATTTTTTTAATAATTTTTGCATGTTTGTGTTATGTCCACGTTGTGTTTGAAGAGGGCCAGTGAGGGGCTCTATTTGACATGAAGTGGGCGTCTATTCCAAAAGTTTGGTAACCTCTGTAAGAGATATCTGTCCATCCAAGAGGTGTTATTAATGTCACATACCAGGTTAAGGTATTTAGAGCCAGTAACCCATGTACCATTTGAGTTACAGATATGCAGCATTTCCAGTGAAGCAGGGTCAGAGATTGCCTTGTATGCAAGGTAGAGATACCTCTGAGTAGTCTGTATGAGACAGTATAAAGTGACAGTGATTTCAGAAGATCCCCACAGGACAGCTGCTAAAGACCCTGAATTTCCCTTGTGAGAAAACTTTGTGGTCTCTCCAATTGCTGCAGGTGCTTGGAAAGATACATACCAAAAAGGGCATTGCACTCAATTATTGGCCTGATGAGGGAAGAGTACAGGGAGGTTATAACCTCTTATTTTCTGGAGACAATGCCCTTACATATGAGAGGAGTAAGACAGAATGGCCTTCTTACCACCATGGAGACATGGTAGTCAAAGGTAAGGTGCTCTCAGTCTGTGTGCAAAGGTCTCTCACCACTGAGTGAGTACTGAAGGTGTTGCCATTGCTGTGGTAGTTAGCAGGAAATTTGCTTTTACTGCAAGGAATGATAATACATTTTTCTGCATTGAGTTTAAGACCATGACTTCGGCACCAATCATTTGTTTGTATAAGACCCTCTTGTAGGATGTTGACATCATTTGGAGATTCTATGACCACTCACAATTTACAGTCATCAGCAAACTTTGTCAGCCACAGACCTTTAGTTATTTCTTCTACTTCAGAGAAATAGATTCCAAACAGTATAAGTCCCAGGACTGAACCCTGTGAACACCAATGGTTACAGGTCTGCTGGTGGAGGTGGATTCCCCTATTTTGACTACATGAGTTCCATCAGTGAGACAGTTAGCAACCCATCTAATGATATAACTGTTGATGCATAGTTGAGTGAGTTTTTCAATGATGCCTGAGTGTGGAATACTAGGTTTAACAGGGAAGATCTCCCTTTGACAAATACAAACTTGGTTGAGACAAGTGTTTTGAGATTACCTATATCTTTGTTGCTAAGGGTCATGATGATTCACTCCATGGCCTTGCAGATAAGGCTATCAGGCTAATAGGTCTATAGTTCCTGGGGTCAGTGGACACACCACCTTTGTGCAAGGGAATAAAGGTGACTGTTTTCCATTCAGTTGGTACAAAGCCAGTGCTTAGATTATGACTGAAAAAAGTACCCAGTGGTGTTACTAATTCATATTGGTGCCCATGTAGGATGCAGTCTGAGATGTTATCAGGCCCCATAGATGCTGTGTTTTTGGCCTCAGACAGGGCATTTTTAACCTGCTCTTTAGAAATACAAGGTAGGGATGTCATGGGATACGTGTGGTGGGGACAAGGGAGTGAGTTTTTCACATTACCTGTCATCCAACAGATTAGCTATGTCCATAGACTCAGTATATGTGGTAACATTAACTACCAGTTTGGCACAAATATGTGCCTTTCCCTTTAGTTTATGGATGTAACTGTAGAATGCCTTGTGGTTGCCCTTTGTTGAGGAAACTAATTTGAACTCATAGTTTGCTTTGGGGGGCTTCACAAGATGCCTTATTTGCTTGTTTAAGCTGAGGAGGGAGTATTTCCAGCTTAGGAGGGCACCCTCTCTCTTAGTCTTATGTAGCAATTTCTTCTTCTTAATGTAAAGGTTGTTAATGACAGTTGTCCACCAGGCAGGTTATTTTTCCCCTTGAGGAGCATATTTTGGTCCTATCAGGTACGTCAGAGTCAGTGCAATTATACAGGTCCTTGTATAAATCACTGGTGTGTAGCATGGCATACTTGCCAGTTCCAGCTGAGGGAGGAGGTGCAGTGAAGCTATTTATACCATCCAATAAGCGGATATAATCTTCTTTGGAGAAGTTATTTAGTTTAGTTGCTGCTGGGGGGGGGGGTCATGTGTGATAGTTTGAATGAGACCAATTTGTGATCAGATGTCACCAGGGAGGACCTCACAGTGGGGGTGCTACAGTGGTCCCCCATATTGGTAAGCACCAGAGCCAGGATGCTGGCTCCCCTTGTGGGGTGTTAACTAAATGGTTCAGGGCATTGCAGCTAATGAAGTCGAAGAACCTTTGCGGAACTGAGTTTGAGCAAGAGTTATTTATCCAGTCAATGGATGGGTGCTTAAAGTCGTCCAAAACCAGGGTGTTCGGATGCATCTTGATAGAATCAAGTAAATACAAATAAGCAGAGTGGGTGTCCTGATCTGTGGAGGGGGTCCTATATCTGGTAATGACTTGAATAGGTGCCCAACAAACAGTTAATTGCACCTGAAGTGTCTGCAGGTGGGATCTGTACTGATCCCCGAATGACAACATCATCGAATCACTATCATCCGGGCATACTTACGCAAAAGTGCTTTTCACCGAAGTAGCACTTTCGCGTAAGTATGCCTGTTGTGGAGGTCGTACTATGGTGCGGATAAGGGAAAATTCCCTTGTTCCCACTGTAGTGCGATCTCGTTGTGAGAATATTAAAGTAGGGGGTGTGGGGGGTGCAGGGGTGCTTGCCCCCCTGCAAAATTGTTAATTTAATTTTTTTTTGTTTTGTTTAACACACTTTAACGAAAGCGCTTTTTCGGTGAAAGTGCTTTCGTTAAAGTGTGTTCGGTGATTGTGGATTCGGACTACTGAACTTTCGTACTGTTTAACCACACTGAATGTGTATTTATTTTTAATGAAATGTATCAATACACTGCCTCCTTTAGTTTTAACACCTTCAGTTTGAGGTCTGCACGTGTGGAAGGAGGTGCAACCCACTATGGCTGGGGTGCTCCCCATAGCCTTGAACCAGGTGTCTGTGACTGCACAAATGTCTGTGTCTTACAAGGTGAGGACAGCTTGCAGTGAGTGCAGTTTCATGTTGAGATTCATAGCATTAAGCAGCCTGAGGTTGTTTTTAGATGTGCTTTATACATTGGGAATTTTGTCCTTGAGACACTGCTTAAAAAGGGCACTATTGGGGTGGCAAGAACTTTAGCCAGTAGCTGAAATCCCAGGGGTGACAGATAAAGACCATCTCTGTCAAAGCATTGAGGTTTGTTGATCATGTCATCCCAGGCTGACATATACTGTATCCCCTTAGAATGACACCAGAAACTAAGGTACTTATGGAGGTTAATCATTTTCTGTTTGCATTGAGGCATCATCCTTGGTGAGGGTAAAATGCTGCTTAAGGCTAGGGACATACCTGCCTGAGACGCATAATCAGTCATTTCTCTCTCCATATAGTCCAGAGAGGTACATCTCAAGTCATTCATGCCAACATGGACTATGACGGAGTCATAACAATACATGTTGTTGAGAGACCTGAGTGCATGTGTGATATGGTGTATCCTGGCACCTGACAGCTGACAATGACCTTTTCCTTAGTCTGGTGAGAGGGATATCACTGTGTTGCGCAATGCAATCACCTATGACTAATATGTTTGATTTTGTGTTTTGCCTTTGAGGTTTGACTGGAGAGGCACTACTATTTGAGATATTATGCATAATTGTTCTGCAAATGAAGTGTTATGTGTAGCATGCTAGTGTTTGTGTTTTGGAGGTCTCTGCTGCTTAGGTATGTTTCTGGAAATGAACTTTGCATACGTAGGTATGTGTGATGTGAGTTTGGGTGGTGTAGGAGATGAAGAGTCCATGCTGGCAACCTGCACACTTATTTATTGTCATATGTGCAGACTGGTGTGTGAGAGAGCATGGATTCAAGGCTCTTAATATACTTGCATCTTTTACACATTGTGTTTGTGTGGACTAGGAGTAGAGGGTTGGGGACGCTGTCCACATCTCTTCAACAGACACTAACAACGCCATTAGCAATAGATTATTCCTTGTGTATATGTCTTAACAGGCCATGGTTAGACAGTGGCCTGACAGATGCTTTCTAAAATAAAACTGTACCTGGCAGTGTGGGATAACATGGTGGATTGGGTATGCTGCTTTGTTAGGCATTTGGCACTTTCCTGAACCCTAATCCTGTTATTAGGCTTGGTCACAATAGCATGCTTAGAAACGTGACAATGTACAACTCCAACAAAGTAAGGCTCATGCTGCTACACCCTTGGGGTTCACAGCCTCAGACACACTCTCTGTAGGCACTTTTTGCAGTGAAGATGTGGATGTCTGTGCATGCACAGAAAACTTGTTCATCTTTATAGGTTCATAGGTTCATAGTCTAGGCTATTGGCCTGGAGGCCCTTATAAGCCTAGCCAAGAATTTTGCCCATGTTCCCCACAAAGTCAGCACCTGTTTCCCCTGTCCAGCAGGGACACAGGTGAGATCCCGGGGTGTATTTTCTGTTTCCCATCCAGTCATCCAAGTTCCTCTTCAAAAGGGCTAGAGAGGTACTCTACTTTACATGGAAAGGGAGTCTGTTCCACAGATGGGGGAGTCTTTTGGACACAAATCTATCCTCTCAACAAGTTCTATTAATGTCACAGACCAGGTTGAGGCCTTATGTTCTTGTTGTGTGAGTTGAGTTTGACTTACAGATATGCAGCAACTCCATCAGGCCTGGGTCTGAGATGGCCTTGTATGCCAGATGCAGGTCACATCTGAACAGTCTGTATGAGACTGAGTAGAGGGACAGGGCTTGTAGCCTATCTGTATAGGATAGGTGTTTGAGACCCTGGATTTTCCTGGTCAGGAACCTCTGTGGTCTCTCCAGCTGCTGCATGTGCTTGGCAAGATACATGCTGAAGGGGGCATTGTACTTGATAATGGGCCTGATAAGGGAGGAGTACAGGAGTGTTATGACCTCTTTGTTCCTGGATGAAATACCCTTACTTATGAGGTGGGCCATGTAGAAGGCCTTCTGTAAAATGGAGGCAACATGGTGGTCAAAAATTGGGTTGCTATCAACCTGGGTGCCCAAGTCCCTCACAAATGATTGTGTGCTTAGTACATTATTATTAATGTAATAATTAGTGGGGATGCCATTCTCCCCAAAGGGGATAATAATGCATTTCTTAGCATTCAGTTTGAGGCCACGCTTCTGGCACCAGTCATTAGTTTAGGTATATCCCTCTTGGAGGATGTTCACATCACTAGGGGGTATTTAAGACAGTGCCCAGCTTGCTGTCATCTGGAAACTTGGTCACCCATAGACCACTGGTTTTGACTTGCACATCAGAAAAGTATATCCCAAACACTAAAGAGCACCAAGACCGATCCTTGGGATAAACTGCTCATTATTGGTCTACTACTAGAGGTGGCTTCCACTATTTTGACTCAGTGGGTTCTACCAGTGAGTCAGTTAGCTACCCATCTGGTAACATACAGGCTGATGCCTAACTGGGTGAGTTTATCTATTATGCCCAAGTGGGTAATAGAGTCGAATGGTTTGGCTATGTCAAGGTAGGCAGTGTGCACTGTCTAGCTCTTGTCCATGGCTTTGGTGACTGTTTCAAATAAGTCAACCAAGTGTAACAGGCATGATCTCCCTTTGACAAAACCAAACTGTGTGGAGTCAAGCATTTGTAGGTTGCCAATGTCCTTGTTGATAAGGTCCATGATAATGCATTCCATGGCCTTGCAGATCAGGCTAGTTAGGGTGTTGGGCCTATAATTGCCTGGGTCAATGGATGCTTCACCTTTGTGTAGAGGATGACAGTGGCTGTCCTCCATTCAGCTGCGATAAAGCCAGTGCTCAGGCTTTGGTTGAATAGGGTGCCTAATGGAGCTTATGCCTGAGTTCATGTAGGATACAGCCAGGGATGTTGTCTGGTCCCATGGAGACTGTATTTTCTGCCTTTGAGAGGGTATTAAAGATCTGCTGGCTGGTGATGAGGGGAGGGAGGCAGGTACTGGGGATGTCCTGGTGTAATGATGCGGGGCAGAATGGGTGAAGTTTTCACTGAGCCTGTCTGCCAGTAGGTTGGCTATATCTACAGTGTTTGTGTATGTGATGTTATTGACCACCATTTCACAGCAGATTTGGGTGTTGTGTTATCTTTGAGACTGTGGAAGTATGTGAAGAAGACCTTGTGATTGTCCTTAGTGGATGTGGCCAATTTGGACTCGAAGTTAGCATTAGAGGATTTCACCAGTGACTTTATTTGTTTGTTCAGATAAAGGAGAGATTGATTCCAACTTGGCACCTGCTTCTTCTTGGTCCCGGACAGCAATTTTTTACTTTTATTATAGAGTTTGTTTATTGCTGCTGTCCACCAGACAGGTTTACCCTTCCTTGAGGAAGATGATTTGGTCCTGTCAGGTATTGCTGAGTCCATACAGCTATGTAGGTGCTCATATAGTTTTTTGATGTAGGCTTGGACATTAATGCTAGTTCCAACTGAAGGGATGATGGCAGTTCCAACTGAAGGGATGGTGGCTGTGAAGCTGCTTATACCTGCTCTCAGTAGATTGTAGTCAACTCTGGAAACGTTTTTTTTGTTTGACCCTGACAGGGCGGGGGGGTCAGGGAAGATGGTGACTTTGAAAATGTGATTGCTTTATGGTCGGATCTTACCAAGGAGGATGACACTGTAGGGGTGCTACAGTGGCTACTCATGTTGATTAGGACCAGGTGTAGAATATTTTCACCTCTCATAAGGGTGTCGACCAGCTGATCTAATGCATTGGCATTGACAAAGTCAATGAATCTCTGGGTGTTCATGTTTGGGCTAGAACAGGTCTTCCACTCTATGGTTGGGTAGATAATGTTACCCAGGACCAGGGTAGAGGGTTGAATCTTGATGGATTCAAGTAAGTCCAGATAGGTAGCATGGGCGTCCTGAGCCATGATTATGGGTCTGTAGATAGCTATGATTTGAATAGGTGTTTTGTCAACAGTTAACTGCACTTGGCGTGCCTCCTGTGTATCATACCGTTTGACCAGCCTGGAGGTGTGCATGTTTTTGATAAATATTGAAACTCTACCTCCTTTGGCTTTGTGGCCCTCCGTTTGAGGTCTGAAAGTATGGTAGGATGAGTAACTTGGTAAGGCTAGGGTGCTCTCCGCAGCTATGAACCAAGTTTCAGTGACTGCGCAAATGTCAGCACCCTCCAGGGCAAGGAATGCTTGCAATGAGTTCAGTTTTATGCTAAGACTCCTAGCATTAAGCAGCATGACCTTCAAATTTCATTTAGAAGAATATTTCATGTTGGTAATTTTGTGCTCATGACTTTGCCTAAAAAAGATACTATGGGGAGGCAAGAGCCTTTGCCAGAAGCCTGAAGCCCAGGGGAGACAGATGAAGGCCAATTCTGGCAAAGCATTGTGGTTTTTCAATAATGTCCTCCCAGGCTGTCAGGTACTGGATCCCCTTGGAATGACACCAGAAACTAAGCCAATTGTTAAAGTCAATCATTTTCTGTTTGTATTGAGGTATCATTCTGGGTGATGGTAGGATGCTGCTTAAGGCTAAGGGCATAGCTACCTGGGACACATATTCAGCTGTCTCAATCATGTCTCTCTTCATATGGTCCAGAGAGGTACGTCTCAAGTCATTCACGCCAACATAGACTATGACAGAGGCATAACATACCTGCTGTTAAGAGACTTGAGTGTGTGCATGATATGATGGATTCTAGCACCTGACAAGCAACTTACTGTGACTTTTTCCTTGTCTTGCCTGGTGAGGGGCACATTTGTGCATCTTGCTATAGAGTCTCCTATGACTAGTAAGTACTTTGGCCGTGCAGGCTACAATGCCTGTCAAACAAACAGACAGCAAAGGATGTCTGAATTCATGTGGGACTACAGTTTTCTGTTCCAGGAACCTAAATGTGCAGTATGACATACCTAGGACATGCTGGTGGGACAGGAACATCTCCCAAAGGTGGCCACTCCTCCGCAGTAGGCCTCACATCCATGTCATGCAGATCACCTCCATTATGCTGTTGAATGGTAGGCTGCATGAATTGCAGTGAACCTGTTACCTAACATGGATCACTGTTGCTGTGGACCTTGCTAGACCAACCTTGGACATCTATGTCTCCTGACAATGAACATTATATTGTGATGCAGCAGCTATGCTCCTAACCACCATCAGGTCAGTACCCTAGTCAAATCCTAGGAACATTGGAACCCAAGGAATAATACATGGAAAACTGAACAGATTATTATGGTTGTATTCAAGGCATCTTCCTAGAATAGGCTACAACAATCCTACAGTCCCTTGCATCATCTGGGACAAGTGTGTGGATCAACAAACAGGCTGTGGCCTGCTTTTTATCTTGGGATTGGTGCTAACATTTTGCTTCTGGTTAGAGGAAAAGAAAAGGTGCATTGTATCCAAGCAAAGTGTGACCATGGTGACACCAGCAGTAGTAGTAGCCAGACAGTAGCCATTTTTGTGACTCCCCTCTTTTTAGAATTCTTCACAAGGTAATTCTTTGTTTTCAGTAAGCACTGCTGGATTTGTTTCTCACTTCAGGATAACTGCCTAAATACTTCATCCTTAACTTTTCACAGTGTATGTATCAGTTTCACCTCCAGTGTTTGGCATTGTTCTGTACAGACTCAGACACCTTGAGTGACATTGCTCCTTGGAAAGCATAATGGAATGTACTCCAATACCAAGTTGCAGACAGGACAACTAGCCTGCAGTGGCAAGCCCTGCCCTCATAGATGCAAAACAGATACTTGTGACATTGATTAATATTCTCAATACAACTGTTTAATCAATAAAAAAGGGTCTGTTTCCATGGATATGAACTTTCCCACTGTGACCATTACCACATTGGTGGATATGGCCATCCTAAGGCAATGTAGAAATTGGCTCATGTTTACCAGCAGCCAGTTCAGTCTCAAACAAACTGATATGGTATGTGAGAGATGTATTTGCATAATGTCACTGGAGGCAAAGCTCTCACATGACAGTACTCCTAATGTCAATAAGGTAGTCAGTAGTACACACGCTGCACCCATCACACACAATTCAAAGGAAACATTTTCTGAGGCTCTGAAATGTAACCTCCACAAATCCACAAATACCTCATGGACAAAGTGCAGATAACAAATACCCTCAGCAGCCCCAAATGCACTCTGAAAACAACAGACATGTCAATACGTAGAGGTACATGTCATAGAGGCTGAATCTCTAAGCCTATAAAGTGAGCCAACAAACAATCCAACATTCTAGTCATTGCAGACTCCACTGTGTGACACACCCTGACCAGGCTGAGTAAGGAGAAAGGCACAGTCAGTTGCTTATCAGTGGCTAGGATCTGCCACATTATGCACACACTCATGTAATTGGACCTCAAGTAACACAAACTCAACATGTCAGAGATGCAACTATATTAACAGCCTGGAATACATGCTCTCTCACACACAAGTCAGTACATATGACAATGAGCAGGTTGGCACCATGCACACCTCACCTCTCACTTTACCCAAACCCACATCACACATACCTACATGTGAGGAGATCCTCAAGAAATATACATAAAATCCAGAGACCTCCCAAACACAAACATAAGCATGCTACACATATGTCCACTGCAGATCACAGCACACATAATAGTTCTCACATCAGTGTCTCCTCTGTCGAGCCCTTAAGACAAAATACTAAAAGAAACACATTAGTCATAGGAGATTCCATTGTGAGACACACAGCTGTTCCTCTAACTAAGCTGGATAAGGATAAGGTAACAGTCAGCTGTCTTTAGGTGCCAGGATCCACCATATCACACATGCACTCACATATCCCAAAAACAGGTACTGTTGTGACTCGGTCATAGTCCATGTTGGTGTAAATGACTTGAGATATACCTCACTGGACTATATGAAGAGAGACTTGACTGAACTCTCAGACTATGTGTCTCAGGCAGGTATGTCCTTAGCCTTAAGCAGCATTTCACCTTCACCTAGGATGATGCCTCAACAGAAACAGAAAATGATTGACTTCAATAATTATCTTAGTTTCTGGTGCCATTCTAAGGGGGTGCAGTATCTGTCAGCCTGGGAATGACATGATCAACAGACCTCGATGCTTTACCAGAGATGGGCTTCATCTGTCACCATGAACAGCCTTAGGTAAACTGGTGCCCTAGGCAAAAGGGCTCCACAGCACCCCCCCAGCACACCACCTGGTGCCCTCATCCTGGTCTACCTATACCAAATAAATAACTGGAAAAGCTCCCCTGCTAGAGCAGCACCCTAGGCAACTGCCTAGTTGGCCTATGCCTAAGGCCAGCTATGTCTGTCACCCCTCAGATTTTGGCTACTGTCCAAGGCTGTTGCCACCCTCATAGTGCCCTTATTAGGTGGTATCTGAAGGACAAAATTCCAGACATAATGCCATGTAAAAACAACCTCAAGGTTATGCTGCTAAACACTAGGTGTCTTAACATGAAACTGCACTCACTGGAAGCAGTTCTCACTTTGGAAGACTTACATACTTGTGAAGTCACAAAGACCTATTTCAAGTCTGTGGAGGGAACCCCAATTATTTCAGGCTACACCTCCTTCCACACATTCAGACCACAAACTGAAGGTGTGAAAATTATAGGAGGCGGTGTATCAATATTCATTACAGATAAATGCACCTCCAGATTAGTTGCACAGTAGGATTCCCTGGAGATACTTCAGGTGCAATTAATTGTTGGTAGGATGCCTATTCAAGTTATTGCCAGATACAAGACCCCATCTGTGAATCAGGACACCCACTCTACCTGTATGGAACTACTTGAGTCTATCAAGATACATGCAAAGACTCTTTGGGCAACTTTTACTAACCATCCATTGACCCTGTAAATTACTCATGCTGTAAAGCACTTTCCCAAAGGTTCCTCAAAGTCATTAACTTCAGTGCACTGGACTTGCTGGTTGGCACCCCCACAAGGGGTGCCAACATTCTGGAAATGGTGCTTACCAATATGGGTGGGCACTCTAGGACACCCACTGTGAGGTCTTCCTTAGTAATATCTAACCACAAATCGGTCTCATTCGAAGTAACTGTCAACCCCCCCCCCCCCAACAGCAAGAAAACAAAAACACTTCTCCAAAGCACATTATTACCTCTTACAGGACGGCAGAAATAGCTGTACTGCACCTCCCACCTCAGATGGACCTGGCAACTATGCAGAGTTCTACACCAATGGTTTATAGAAACACCTGTTTAGCTGCATTGCTTCGGCCGTACCTGATAGGACCAAAACAAGCTCCACAAAGAAGCGCAAACCTGCCTAGTGGACAAATGCCAAGCCATGTGTTATGTCATGGTAGTCATCTGAACGTGTGCTGGCAACCCTTGCTTCTAGCATGACTTCCATATATGTATGTTACTTTTGCTGATGTGGTTTTCTGTAATATCAGTAGCAAATCATTGTGGGATGCAGTCTGATATTACTGGACCACATTTGAATTACATATTTCAAAATCCTCTGGGGATTCATGCAAATGCATAACCTGACATTCTATGCACTTTCTAGGGTTGTAATAGGAATAGGTAAAATGTAATCCTATCTGTAGGCCTCTCATTTCCATTATTTATAAGCAGATATTACATCTGTACTGCTTTGGGTGGATAAATAGGTGATGAGACAGTCATACATATTACAATTTGTAATGGTGATGTACACACACATATCTTAAATGCTAGACACAGGTGTATTTGAACCCAGGACCATGTGGACCAAAAATAAATGTTTTCACAGCATTTAATTAGATTGGGCTACAGAGTCACTGTTATAGCAGGTATGTTGTTACATGTTGTACATATAATTGCACAATTACCTGCTGTTACATACCTCACTTATGTTTGTTATTATCTGTATGGCTTTATAGTAATGTAGTTCTCTGCCAGTTAAATTTCTATTTCTCCATTATTTTTTTAACAGCATGATGTAGCACAATGCTCAGCGTCATGTAAACACGCTAAATGATGAGAAAATGACAATTACTATTGTTTTGTTTAAAACACCTATGCTAATTAACTGGCTGTGTGGCTTGGCTGGTTCATGCACTGTTGTTCAAATGAAATGGTACAGGGTTCAAAATAGGGTTGAGCAGCATTGCACAATAATACTTTAAAGAAAAGAAAATTGGAGAGATAGGACAGTGATGAAATGGGGTGCAAGAAGGAGGAGAAACATAGTGAAAGGCAGGTAGGTGTGTGCAGGAAGGGTGTAGGAAAGAACCACAGCTATCCATTTCCTCAACAGCAACAGCTGTGCACTTGAAAAGATTTTTTCCTGAATTTTGACTGTCACCCCCAGGGGGAGGGGTGATGGCAACATAAGTGCATTGTCAAGTCAAGTGGATCAATTTATGTGTGTCCAGTGGACATGTGTGCACAATGGAGAGCTATGTATGGGGCGATATTTTTTTTGTGTACAGGTGCCTTTTTTTTAAGGTGAGAGAGAAATGTTGGGGAAGGGACATAGGTAAGTGTGGGGAAATTAAGTTGGGATGGTGAGGAAGCATTTGCAGACAGACTCAACAGACAAGACAGATGGCAGAGATTGTGTGGGACACAAGAAGGGGGTGAACACCTTGGTCGGGATCCCTGTCCCATGGATGTCAAACATGTTAGCAGTGTGACACAAGTCATTACTCATGGGACTATCAGCACTGTACCTTCACTGCTTCTGTGGAGGCAGTGGCTGATGCCAGCACCTGGGACAGTTTCCCCACCAGGATGGACAGTATGCTCTCCATCCAGCATAGGAATGCACCAACAGTGTGGTGCACAAGCCTACGTACCATGTCTGGCAGTTGCTCTTGGGTGACAATAGCATACCCTCCACCTCTACTCCCAGAGGAGGCCACAGCTCCAGCCTGTGGGGCGGAACTACCTGATCAAGCAGGTAGTGCAGGCATAGCAGAGGAGATGCCACCAGGCTGCAGCCCAGATGTGCTGGACCCTGGTGCCTTGGCCGCGGGAGCCAAGGTAGGTGGATCACAAGGAACCGATCTACCTTGTGGAGCTGTTATAAATAAAATATAAACATAAAGGAAAAATAAACATAACCAAAAAATTTAATTAATAACATAAGAGAAAACAATAATAATAGAAAATAATATAATGAGGAACACAACAATAAATAATGTAAATTAAAGTTTTTTAACAGCAAAGCAATATTAAATTATACATAAGGCCAACATACGAGTTAATAATCAATAATATCATAATATCAAATGGTAATAATAAATATATTTGATTAAATAAAAAAGAAAAGGGCTGGGCTGAAAGAGAAAAAAAGAACATTAGTAACTTCACAGATAATATCACTAAAAAGACTACAACTACATACTTCTAGATATGTTAGATTTCACTTGAGAGACCACTGACTGCTGTACCGTTCATTATGTGAAATACTACCCTGTTCCTTGCACTCACACTATAGTACATATCATAATGCATCCAACAATCATTCAATGTTGCTTATATTGTATATATGATGTTCCACGTACATACCTCTCAACCTCTTGCATGGGACATTATGGGCCAAGCCATACGTAATGGTGGTACAAAGGCACAATGACAGGGAACATTCTTACATAGTGTGCTCATACAATAGTAGCAATATGTTCTGATAACAGATTTGCCATTAAATTGCATTTCAAGTGATGTCATATATCTGCAAATCATTGGACTGATGTTTTATAGGTTCATAGGTTGCTACTAGGCTATCGGCCCTAGGGCCTATACAAGCCTAGCCATAACAATTCCCTGGATATTTCTTCCCACAATATTTACTTCCTTGGACCCCTGTTTAGCAGGGCAACTGACGTGATCCCTGGGGTGAATTTCCTATCTCCCATCCAATTGTCAAAGTTCCTTTTGATGAAGGCCAAGGAGGTGTTCTGCTTGACATGTATGGGCAGTCTATTCCAGAGTATGGGGAGTCTTTAGGTCAGGAACCTATCCCTCCAGCATGTTTTGTTCATTGTGATGACAAGGTTGAGATCCCTGGAGCATTTCTGATTTTGAACCCCAGCAATGTAGCAGAGGCTGGCCAGTAAAACAAGATCATATACCAAGCAGATCAGACATATGGGGCAATATTCAGTACATTCTGCAAAAATTGTGACAGTTGAGAGGTTTGTTTGTATACACTGATTGCACTTGATAGCTGGACAGTCATGGCATGGGTCTATGGGTGTGCACTTTATAAGCAAGCATGGTTATGTTTCATTTATGGCATGACAAAACGGTATTGAATACTGCACAATTTCTCAGTTGGCTTGTGTGGGATTACAACTCACAAGCAGTGACTACAGTAATACTGAACATTTTATTTGAAACAAATTATCAGAGCACTGTCTCCTTTTACACTTTATTGATTCATGTTGTCTCAGATCTTGCATTTACACACATGGATAGCTGTCTAGGACTTCTGTTAACGTACATGTTTACCCTATTCATTTATTGACTGCAACCTACAACATATTTCAGACAAAGAGCAGACCACAATATGGACTCTTAATCTGGGTAAACCACAACATTAACTAATGGTTTGAAGCTATGCTACACAGTAGTGCATGATTACTTGCTTTGCCAGTTCAGATATGCAGTGACACATTAATAAAAGTCTATGCTGTCCCAAGTATTTCATACATGACTGTTAAGACTGCAATATATTGGTTTATTTTATTTTATTTTTAAAGTTATGCATTAAGTTATTACTTTATTAATTTTCTTACATACCACACACTTGCCTAATCTGGACAAACGTCTTGCATGGGACTGGACATTGCAAGCCCTCTCTTCTGCAGTTGTGGTAAGAGAAGGAAACCGTTATGTATACCAGTTTTGCACAGATTCAGCTTGTATATTTATACATTATTAGAAAACATACTTACATATCTGTGAGGTATGCACATCCTGTGCTTCTTGGATCCAGGTATCCACGGTTCCCCTCTTCCTTTGCTACAGGTTTTCATAATGGTGACGACACTGCTCACAAGTGCAGGGGTACTAGTTGCACTGGTCAGGTTCCTGGCCAAACTATCCAAGGCCTCAGACTTACACTTTGAGCCCTGATAGTCGTCCTGCAGCAGCCAGGGTTCATAGCTGTCTACCAGGAGTCCAGTGAAAACCCTAGACTCCTACACACCCCACCTTTGTGCCATAAAGCGCACACCTTCCCCCACAATAGCAGCCATACGGCTCCAAGGAATAATGTGAAATTCCCTCTATTGCCCTTTAAATAGGCTGCATACCCACCATTGCACATCATACTGTAACTTTCAAAAATGCTCTGCATTGCTTAGCATCATGCAAACTTGCACAACCCATGTTTAAGCGAAGCTTAGCAGCATGTAAATATGAAAAGATCCAAAATGCTCTACATTGCTTAGCATCATGCAAACTTGCACAACCCATGTTTAAGTGAAGCTTAGCAGCATGTAAATATGAAAAGATCGTTGACCATGTTTAAGTGCTGCTTAACATTGTGCACCTTTTCTAAATGTAACAGTTATTTAATTTAATGTAAACTGATGTTTCAGTCACCTGAAACAGTTTCACAGGAGTATATGTAAAAGGTATTACTGCCCAGGACTCAAACCTAGGGCCTGCTACACTGCAGGTCATGACTCAACCTATCTAGCTACTGGAATAGTGAAGGGAGCTCATATATCTTCAGATAAACTGTGAGTGTGCCTGTAAACGTAGCACAGTGTCACTGTGTGGGTTTGCTCATTGCTAAGCACCACAGAATTGCATCAATTAAATACATTCGGTTTCTATTTTTAGCTGTCTAGTGTATGTCTCATGCATAAGTATGCAGTGCTAAGCATAGCTAAATAGCATGGCACATTGTGCAAACAAGCACATAAACATAAAAAATAAAATAAAATAAAGCCAACTTAGTGAAATAAAATGTCTTGTACACCTTTCAGTCAAGGTTAATGGGCCGAAAGGTATGTGGGTGTGCTATCAGTCTTACATGGATTTAATATCTGTGTTGTTCTGACCTCCCTTAGGCATGCACCACAATTAATATTCATGGTGCTTTGCAGAGGGAGTTTTGTGGCCAAGTACATGGGTACATTCCATGTAGGCTGTACACAGAGCCTACATGGACTTTATTGAATCATGTGGAGAGACTAAAAATCCTGTATATTTTCCACAACTAATACACAGTCTATGACTAGGAAGTGAAAGAAAAATGCTGAGTCACAGCAGACTTACCAAGAATGTTTCCTTACTCCAAAACATCTCTCAGAAGGAATGACAATCTTGCATCACAATGAATAGAGTGTTTGCTGATCAGGCTAAATGCAAATGTGTCACTGGAATTAAATGACCATATTAATATTAAATGTTTGCTGAAATTAAAGTCCATTGTTTGGAAATTATAATGTGATTGGTCAGTTTTAACAGGAGTGGTGTATTGAATGCATTTATTGTTAGGTTGAATGTTTGTTACTGTTCTGATGAAGTTTGGATTAATTAAGACACAAGCTTTGCTTTATTTTTTGCATTTATGAAGTACAGAATATCAAATACAGAGTGTTGTTTTATTTTTCATGCTAAAATGCCAATAAAACCCCACCTTGGACACATCTGTATAAAAAGCCATGAAATTATACATGGACATTCAGGTACAAAATACATATAGAATTGCTATCTACTCATAAATATTGAAATGCAGCTTAGTGATGAAGTTGTCGCATCTGTACTTCCATGATCAGTACAGGGGCGGTTTATTGGTGGTCTCTTTTCAGTGACAGAAAGTACTGTCACTTTGGAGAACTATACATGGTATCTACTTATGCTTTAATGGCAATTTAACACAGGTATAGTCCGGAAATTGTTTACATTTCTCAGCCTGAAGAGAAATCATACACCTGGGTCAGTGGAAACCAGACATAATGTAACAGGGCAGTCCCACTTTCACCGTTCTGAGTAAGGGAATTATATTTGAACAGTCAAAAAATGCACCTAAAATAGTTTCCCCAAGGGCATGAATTACTATTGTGGAATGTAAAGTAAATAGGAAGAGATGTTTTGTGTAGGTTTAAGCATGTAGGTTTAAGCATGTAGGGTTGTTTAAGAGAAGGAATGTTTTGCTAAGGCCCCCTCACCTCTTCTTGGGGTGAGATTTGTGCAGTGCATGTACAGGTACATGTTCCTTTGTAGAATCCACTGGTGAAGATTGGAGATCCAGTGGAGGTGCTGTCTACAAGGAGGCAAGATCATGATTACATTGCCTGCAGAAGAGTGAACGGCAATTGCAATATCTGCTGCAGTCACTCCATGAGCATGCACTGGAGAATAACAAGGCTAAATAATGCCTGAATGATGGTTCCTATTAGTGGATCTCTCTCACTGGATAGTAGTGGATCAGCTGATAGAAGAGAATTGATGACCAATAAGCAGGGGGTGGAAAATATTTCTGAATCACATAGTAAATTTATAATGTAGTGATAAGGCAAGAGAAATGGGTCTTGACACATTTCAGCAGACCTAGTGCAGAAGTACCCTGCTATAAGGTGATCAGCTAATTATAATCTAATAAAAGGAAAAAATAACATTTTTTATATATTGTATCTGTTACATTCTAATATCATATAAAAATAAAATTGTAGCATTTTGAAAGTCTCATAGCTTTCAAAAGTAATAAAGCAGTTTATTGAAACAATATTTTGTTATGCATCTACTTATATTAGATCTCTGACCAATAATGTAAAGAAAGAACATTAAAACAGTTCACTGCAAATCATAAAAATTTAAAAAGAAGATGATATGCAACTTAAAGGCTACCTTTGGAGCTATATAACTATCACAGGTGAAGCTTATAAAGGCCAAATGCATTGCACTGTTAGAAGATCCTTTACTTTTAAGAATTATGTTGTAAGACGTGGCACCTCTACAATAAATGTCAAGTTATTAAAAGGTCAAGCAGTGTAAAGCAAGCATTATTAGATTAATGACTATATTTTAAACAAGTAAGACAATATTTAAATACTATCTCTTTCTGGTGAAGAAAATATAATTTTTTTTCTATTACCCCGTTTATTTGCCTTCTAATAATTAACCAGTGCTGTTATATTTATTACATCTTATTTCCCATTTAGGTTCTGGCACAGTACAGCTGCCTATGCAATTGCCACTGAAGTTGGTGGGAAGATTGAGAATTTACCTCCACATCACCATACACTGTTTCAGTGGCCTTCTGACCTCCTAAAACCTGATATTGTACTGTTACTAACGGTCAGGCCAGAAGTAAGAATTAAACGTTTGCAAGAACGAGGCCTAGGAAAGACCAAGGAAGAGAATGAACTTGAAGCAAACAGTTATTTTCGGCAAAAGTATGAACATTTATTTATTACAACTGTTTCAGTTTTTAAACGTCAAATCAAATGTCTGAAGTACAGAATATTTGAAAACTTTAACAATGCCTTACAAACTTAACTTTCTTAATCCTATAGTTGTCTTGGTACTTGGGAAAAGACTTAATATTTTATTTTTATCTTATTTGTCTGTATTCAGAAAACAAACATATACAGAAGGAAAACAAGAAAGACAAATACAAGGATTGGAAGGGAGCAAATACATTTTCAAATATTACACTAATTAATTTAAACAGATAACAGAAGAATAAGTTTTGCATCAATATTCATTTTTTGAAAAATAAGTATAAAACTGTAATGACTGGCATTGCTGCCTGATTGCAATCATAAGGGATTTACAAGAAAATCAAAAATACCATAAGGGTAAGGACAAACATTTGAAGCAAAGTCAGGAACATTGTGCAAAAATAGGGGCAGTTGAGAAGTATGGATAGAACTCAAGAGAATTTCTCATCACAGTAACCCATTCCAGAATTTGAATACTTTTTTGGACGTGTGGTATTTTATCTGAAGAAGTCTGAGCAGAAGAATTTAAGAATTTTTAGTTTTATGGTCAGATAATTTGAACCACATATCCTTAAATTCTTTATCTGAGGCTTCTTCATTCTCAGTGTAGTGTGATTTGACATTACCAAATAACCATAGTAACAACGAGCAAAAGAAGTGGAGACTGCAGCCATTGTCAACTTGATTTTCAAAATATGAAACACTATACTACCTCTCATAAGGTGGAACAAATGGGAAAAATGTGGAGCATTTAGTAAGAAAAAGGGAACTCACAACATGGTTAAAATGTTAATATATACTTGTTTCACTACATACCCAATTCTTCAACCATTAGAGACATGGGAGAAACATCTTAAGTTGCAAAAGTCCAAGGCTCCAGATGGGCAAGCCAAGCACTTCTTCTTCTTTCAGCTGCTCCCGTTAGGGGTCGCCACAGCAGATCAACTGTTTCCATTTCTTCCTGTCCTCTGCATCTTGCTCTGTCACACCAACCACCTGCATGTCCTGTCTCACCACATCCATAAAGCTTATCTTAGGCCTTCCTCTTTTCCTGTTACCTGGCAGCTTCATCCTTAACATCTTTTTCCCAGTATACTCTACATCCCTCCTCAGCACATATCCAAACCAATGTAATCTTGCCTCTCTGGCTTTGTCTCCAAACCTTCCAACCTGGGCTGACCCTCTAATATACTTATTCCTAATCCTGTCTACCCTCATCACACCCAGTGCAAATCTTAACATCTTTAACTCTGCCACATCCAGCTCTGACTCCTGCTTTTTGTCAGTGCTACTGTCTCCAACCCATATAACATAGCTGGTCTCACTACCCTCTTGTAGACCTTCCCTTTCACTCTTACTGGTGCTCGTCTGTCACAAATCACTCCTGGCACTCTTCTCCACTCACTCTATCCTGCCTGTACTCTCTTCTTCACCTCTCTTCCACACTCACCATTACTCTGAACTGTTGCTCGCAAGTATTTAAACTCATCCACCTTCGCCACCTCTACTCCCTACATCCTCACCATTCCTCCCTTTCATTCACACACATATATTCTGTCTTAGTCCTGCTGACCTTCATTCCTCTTCTCTCTAGAGCATATCTCCACCTCTCCAGGGTCACCTCCATCTGTTCCTTACTCTCACTACAGATCACAATGTCATCTGCAAACATCATAGTCCACGGGGACTCCTGTCTGATCTCGTCTGTCAACCTGTCCATCACCATTGCAAATAAAAAAGGGCTTCGAGCTGATCCTTGATATAATCCCACCTACACCTTAAACGCATCTGTCACTCCCACCGCAGGCCTCACCGCTATCACACTACCCTCGTAAATATGCTGTACTGCTCTTACATACTTCTCTGACACTTCCGACTTCCTCATACAATACCACAACTCCTCTCTAGGCACCCTGTCATATGCTTTCTCTAAGTCCACAAAGACACAATGCAACTCCTTCTGACCTTCTCTGTACTTCTCCATCAACACTCTCACAGCAAACAATGCATTTGTAGTGCTCTTTCCTGGCATGAAACCATACTGCTGATCACTAATCATCACATCCCTTCTTAACCTAGCTTCCACTACTCTTTCCCATAACTTCATGCTGTGACTGATCAATTTAATCCCTCTGTAGTTACTACAGCTCTGCACATCACCCTTATTCTTAAAAATCGGTACCAAAATACTTTTTCTCCATTCCTCAGGCATCCTCTCACTTTCCAAGATTTCATTAAACAATCTAGTGAAAAACTCCTCTGCATTTTCACCTAAACACCTTCATGCTTCCACAGGTATGTCATCTGGACAAACAGCCTTTCCATTCTTCATCCTCTTCATATCTATCCTTACTTCCTCATTGCTAATCCACTACACTTCATGATTCACTATCCACACACCATCCGACCTTCTGTCCCTCTCATTCTCTTCATTCATCAGCCCCTCAAAGTGCTCTTTCCATCTGCTCAACACACTCTCCTCACTTGTGTGTATGTTTCCCTCATTATCCTTTATCACCTTTACCTACTGCACATCTTTCCAAACTCGGTCCCTCTGTCTAGCCAATCGGTACAGGTCCTTTTCTCCCTCCTTAGTGTCCAACCTTTCATACAACTCTTCATATGCCTTATCCTTAGCCTTCGCCATCTCTCTCTTTGCCATGCACCTCATCTCCTTATACTCCCGTCTACTTTCTTCATCTCTCTGACAATCTCTGACAATCCCACTTCTTCTTCACCAACCTCTTTCTCTGTATACTCTCCTGTACTTCCTCATTCCACCACCAGGTCTCCTTGTCCTCCTTCCTCTTTCCAGATGTCACACCAAGCACCTTTCTAGCCATCTTCCATACTAGCTCTGCTGTAGTTACCCAGCTATTCAGTAACTCTTCGCTGCCACCCAGTGCCTGTCTCAACTCTTCCCTGAACTCCACCTCACAATTACCCTTTTTCAATTTCCACCATTTGATCCTTGGTGCTGCCCTCACACTCCTCCTCTTCTTAATCACCAGTGTCATCCTACAAACCACCATCCTATGCTGCCTAACTACACTTTCCCCTGCCACCACTTTACAGTCTCCAATCTCCTTCAGACTGACCCTTCTACATAAGATATACTCCACCTGTGTGCATCTTCCTCCACTCTTGTATGTCACCCTATGCTCCTCCCTTTTGTTAAAATATGTATTCACCACAGCCATGTCCATCCTTTTCACAAAATCCACTACCATCTGACCTTCTGCATTCCTTTGCTTAACACTGTACCTACCCATCTCTTCCTCATCCCCTCTGTTCTCTTCACCAACATGCCCATTGAAATCTGCTCCAATCACCACTCTCTCACCCTTGGGTACAGTCATCACCACTTCCTCCAACTCACTCCAAAATTTTTCTTTCTCATCCATCGCACACCCAACTTGTGAAGCAATATGCACTAACAACATTCATCATTACACCATCAATTTCCAGCTTCATAAACATCACTCTATCTGACACTCTTTTCACCCCCAAAACACTCTTAGCATACTGTCCCTTCAGGATAACCCCTACGCCATTTCTCCTCCCATCCACACCATGATAAAACAATGTGAACCTGCCTCCGATAGACCTAGCCTTGCTCCCCTTCCATCTGGTCTCTTGCACACACAATATGAAAACCTTCCTTCTGTCCATCATATCAGCTAGCTCTCTCCCTATACCAGTCATACTGCCAACATTCAAAGTTCCGACCCTCACTACCACAGTCCTAGCATTTAACTGCCTTTGGGGATGCCTTCCCCCTCTTCTCTTCCTTCGGCCAACAGTAGCCCAATCTCCGCCAGCACTAGCACTACCCCCCCCCCAAAAAAAAAAAAAAAGAAAAGAAAAGAAAAAACACAAGCAACTCCTTTCAGCATTAACAAATCAAGCAATACAGGTAAGAGCAGGCTTACGACATAACAAATGCCATACAATCCGTAAAATCAACAAGCAAAAAAATTAAATTACAGTCATAGTCAACCTTCCATCTTCAAAACATGGAGCAAATATCACTTAACAAGACATTTCTCCCCAGTCACCCCTTAAAAAGAGACTATGTGCCAACTGGGCCTATCTGGTCAACAAACATGATTATTTTTAATACTACACTGTCTTACACAATGTGGAACAGGTGGGTAAAATATGACATATTTACTAACAACTAGGAAGGAAGGAAGGAAACACCCATCCTGGATAAACTGTGGACTTTGTGTGTATAAAAAGTGCTTTGATACCCCAGTCTGTCTTTGCTTGCCAGAACAGTCACTTGGTTGCAATGTCAAATTTTTCTTTTAAACTATTTAAAAGACAAAAAAGTTATGCAGTAGTTGTGATATATGATTGTGTTTTACCATGCACGCGTTTTTCAACATTAGAGACTTTAGAGTAAGTTGAAAAAAGGCCACCCCCTAGCACATACAAAATAAGGAAAGTATTCTCATATTCTATGTTAGCATCTCAAGTTACAAATTCTCAGTGACAAACAAAGTTATTGTACAAAAATAGAATGTGGTGCAGGCAAATGGTTCTACTAACAACCAAAAGTCACTGTAATAAAGAATATAGTAGAACCAAACCACAGCCAATATCCAGTATAAAACAACTTTTAATGGTGAGCACTTTCACGACAGACTTTGTTGCTTCATCAGACAACACACAAAGAACATCACTGTATATTTAAAAAAACATCATAACCAATAGAAACTGTGCAACAATTTAACAATTAAAATATTAAAAGAGCAATGAACCCAGTTATGCTCATCTAACTAGGTTCCTTGCTTGTAAAACAGGTTTTGTGGAAGCCTTATAGGTTCATAGATTCACAGGTAGGTACTAGGCTATTGGCCCTAGGGCCTATATAAGCCTAGCCAAATGGTACCCTGGCTTTCGCCACCCAAGAAAATTATTTTCCTGTGCCTCTGTTAAGCAGAGTCACAGAAGTGATCCCCGGGGTGAATTTCCTATCTCCCATCCAATCATCAAGATTTTTCTTGAAGAGTGCTAATGAGGAGCTTTGTTTGATATAGATAGGTAGTTTGTTCCAGAGTATGGGAAGTCTCTGGGACAGGAATCTATCCCTCCAGTATGTTCTGTTTATTGTGGTTACATGGTTTAGGTCCCTAGAGCATGTAGGTCAGAGGGATTAGGATTTCTTTAAGTGGAGCATGTCCAACAGCTCTGGGTTTGACATAGCTTTGTATGTTAGGCAGAGATTACCTCTGAGTAGGCGATATGCGACGGAGTAAAACTGGAGTTTTTTGAGACGGTCTGCGTAGGGCATCTGTTTGAGGCCAGTAATCCTCTTTGTGAGGTATTTCTGTGGCCTTTCCAGGTGTTGTAGATGTATTGTGAGGTGTGTTGTACTCTATAATGGGTCTAATGAGTGACGAGTAGAGGGGAACAATGACCTCTTTTTTCCTGGATGAGAAACATTTTGTGATGAGGTGTGCCAAGTAGAAGAATTTTGTGACTACTGTGGCGATGTGATTATCAAAGGAGAGACTACTATCCACCTGTGTCCCAAGGTCTCTTATCATACTTTCGGTGTTAAGTAGACTACCGCCTATGTGGTAGTTCATGGGTACAGAGTTTTTACCAAAAAATATGACAATGCACTTTTTGGCATTGAGCTTGAAGCCATGGCTTTGAGACCAGGCATCTGTATCAGGCCCTATTGTAGGATATCCACATCGTTATGAGTTTTGATTATGGCTCCTAGTTTGCAGTCATCTGCAAACTTTGTTAGCCAAAGACCTTCTATGTTAGCCTGTACTTCAGAGAAGTAGATTCCAAACAGGAGAGGACCCAGGACTGAACCCTTTGGTACTTCACTTGTCACTGGTCTGAAGTTAGACTTAAGAGTCTGCTACTTTCACAGTGTGGATTCTGTCAGTGAGCCCTTTACCCCTAGTAGCTCTCATTCTGATTATCCATTCAAGCTCAATTGTTTCTGTTCTATTGACAATGTCCCCTTCCCATAAGAAGGCAAAATGGAAACTAAAACTATAGATTTATTATCCATGTTGGTGGAACTTATACTGGAGAACAATGCTTTTCTATTTGAGCATACAATATACAGACAATTGGATGGTGTAGCTATGGGCACTTCTTGTGCCAATAGCTATGCCAACATTGTCATGGCCCAATGGGAGAGCCAGTATTTCTTTAGATACATGACTCGAGGGGCTGTAGCTTTTTATTGTAGGTTCGTAAATGACATCTTCCGCTTATGGGAAGGGGACACTACTACCATACAACAATTTTTTGTTGAAATTAATAATAGTACAAACTATTTTAAATTTACAATGAACTGGGCCTACGAGAATATAGATTTTTAGATGTAAGAATTAATCAGGATATAACAGGTATTGTTAATACCCAGATCTATAGGAAAGAGTGCTATAGGAATAGCTACCTGCATAGACAGAGTATGCAATCTAGGCACATATTTAGGAACATTATTAAAGAACAAGGGCTGAAGACATCAAGGTTCACCATGGAACAAGAGAATTTTGACAAGGAGTTAAAAGTATTAAAACGTAAATTCATACATAGAGGCTACAATGAGGCGGAGGTTGAACAGGGCCTATCCGTTGATCCTAGGTTGAGGGACACAGTAGGAAGGCCTTATTTTTCAGAGCCAGTGGAAATAATTTCTTCAGGTAGGGAGCTGGTTTATTCACGACAAATAAGAATACCTATCACCTATTCAAGTAATGTGAACCTCATGCAGAATATTTATAGAAATAACTGGTCTATACTGAGTTCAGATGAAAGAATTAAGATAAAAGAATTAAATTGTGGGGGATAAACCAACCTTTGCATACAAAAATAAGAACTCTCTCAAGAGGTTATTATGTTACCCCAGGGATCCATCAGGTCAGGTTAATACCAATAGTAGAGGCACCTTCCCTTCTAGATGTAACTTCTGTCAATATGTTGATAGCAGTAGTAGATTTGTACATCCTGACACGGGGATAATTATAGCGTTTAAGGCACTTGCTAATTGTAATACAAGTAATTTAGTTTATCTGGCATATTTTATAGTATGCTCTTCATACTATACAGGAAAAACTAATCGTAAGTTTAAGGGCCGTATGAGAGAACACATTTATGATATTTCAAGGGGAGCAGAGAATAATGCTCTTGCAAAGTATGTAGCTATGTACAACACCACACATAAGTTTAGATTTTTGGTTGTGCAAACTGAGAGGAGAGGGGACATTGTCAATAGAACAGAAACAATTGTACGTGAATGGATAATCAGAATAAGAGCTACTAGGGGTAAACGGCTTAATGATAAAGCTTCCATAAAACCTGTTTTACAAGCAAAGAACCTGGTTAGATGAGCATAACCGGGTTCATTGCTCTTTTAATATTTTCATTGTTTTAATTGATTGTTAAATTGTTGCTCAGTTTCTATTGGTTATGATGTTTTTTAAATATACAGTGATGTTCTTTGTGTGTTGTCTGATGAAGCGACAAAGTCTGTTGTGAAAGCACTCACCATTAAAAGTTGTTTTATACTGGATATTGGCTGTGGTTTGGTTCAACTATATTCTTTATTACACAAACAAAGTTAGCCTTTCTCCCCATCTCAGTTATTATTACTTCATTGTAACCACTACACTGCAAATACTTTGATCTTTGTTCTTTGAACTACACACACACACACACACACACACACACACACACACACACACACACACACACACACACACACACACTCACATGAGTTACAGCAGTTTGTATAACTGTACACCTCATTTATTTGCTTGAGATCAAGCAAATTAATAAATTCATAAATAATGGTCCAAAAAATATATCTCAGCTCACTGATGTCAGAATCACACAGTGCAATTCCCCTCTGACCTCCTAACTTCTTAGCTCAAAAATCAGAAACAAGGAAATAAATCATGAACAGCTTTTAAATAGTTCTCTTATATACTGAAAAAGTTGATAATATAACGAGCTTTGCATTATCAAGCATTTTCTGAAGGATACATAATCTGAAACTCATATTCCTGTTATTGCTTAGTTATTGCAAAATGCAACAATTTGCCTGAAGTCGTTTATTTTACAAAGGACAGACAAATATACATTTCAAGTTGTTTGCTAGGAATTCTGGACAAAGTCAAAAATAATGGAGATCAGAAATGAACAAATGTTAAATATTATTGTATGTATTTGTCAACATGGTAAACCCAATAGGCAAAGTGTCCCTTATCAGCGTGACTCTGGAGCACGGTCTGGTTAAGTTACTTTTTCAAAGTCACAAAGTATGAAAATGGAGTTGAAAGGACTCAAATCCTGTACCTTTGACTATAGGAAGTAGTTTATTAACATACATGAAAGACTCCAAGTCACTTAAAAAGTTAACAGGTGTTGCATGGACATGCATTCTCTGAGCAATAGACTATGAATCTGTAATGAATGACATTATTGACTGTCGGTAATCTTCACTGCTTTATCAGAAAAAAGAAGTTAACGAGGGACGGGGCATAAATATGAGGCAAAATCAGTGATGTTCTGCAAAATCTGAAATAGATAAGAGGCAAACTAGTCTTACTTAAAACATTAACAAATAGGATTGCATCAACATGCATTTTCTGAACATTTGAACAACAAAAACTCTGAAACTGTAATAATTGACATTACTAACCAATAATAAACCTTAGTGATTTTTAACCCTCGTTTACTTACGAGAAAATGAAGACACAGGTGAAGGTCTGGTGGTTAGTGCGGAGATTTAGGCTCTAAACGTTTAGTGAACTGCTTCCTGTAGTGAGGGGGTAGAGGGTTTGATTCTTTCTACTTCTATTTGCATAATATGTGACATTGAAGGTGCTCCTGGCTTGACTCTTACTGCGTTTAAAAACAAACAAACAAAAAGATAGGGCATATATATGAGGCTAAATACTGAGGTGCAGTTATTGAACAATAGGAGCAGAGTTGGATCGTGGTCAGATGGGGCCCTAGGCAGAGTAATCGATCAGTCCTAAAGCCATATCAATATCCCATTACTTGGCTGCATATCTCCCTAATTACCATAAAACAATTGAAAAGTACAGTTGTGTACACTTACCACAAATGTAGATGTTCGAGTTATTCACTGTTGCAGTCATTACATTTGGGTAATCCTGCTGGCAGGTTGCCCTCAGCCAGCCTGAATTCCAAAGTCTTGGGTCCTGCGTCGGCTGCTGTTGCCCCTTCCCTGACGTCAGGCCGTCAGGGGTATAAAAGAAGCGGCCGACGCCATTTTCTTCAGTTTTTCTTGCCCCAGATGTCAGGTGCCCCTTAGAAGGGTAACCAAATTTTATATAAGTAAAACAATAAATGCACCAATATAAATTTTACCTTCATCTATAAGCAAATACACCACATAGGTTGTATAAATCAGAGAAGGAAAGATAGGATCCATAGAAAAAAGGGGGATGGTGGGTGGATAACCTGGACTGCAACAGTGAATACACTCGAACATCTACATTTATGGTAATTGTACACAACTGTACTATGTTCTTTGTGTTTCACTGTTGCAGTCATTACATTTGGGTAGAGTCCCAAAGCTAAGGTTGGGAGGCTGGAGCTAAACAGCATTAGGAGCGGCTATGAGTCCCTGCAGAACTGCAGTGGAAAAGCCTGCCCTGGATTTAGAGTAGAATGGCAGATGGTAATGCTTTGTAAAGGTGTGCACTGAACTCCAAGTAGCCGCCTCTAAAATGTCTCTGGTTGGAACTCCCCTGAGAAAAGCTGCTGAAGTGGCTGCAGCTCTGGTGGAATGTGGCCTAATGCCCTTAGGCACTGGCTTGCCATGGTGTGAATAGCATAAATGAATGCAGTGGCCTATCCACTTAGAGATAGTCTGCTTTGAGATAGCCTTTCCTTGTGATCCTGCAGCATATGCCACTAGTAATTGCTCTGTCTTCCTGAAAGCTTTGGTCCTGTCCAAGTAGAATTTAAGCTGTCTGTGTACATCCAAAGAGTGCAGAATTCTCTCCCCCTTGTTCTGTGGATTTGGATAAAAAATTGGCAGATGAATAGCTTGGTTAAGAGCCACACTGGACACCACTTTCGGCATAAATGTTGGGTTTGTTCTCAGAGAGACCCTGTCTGGATAAAAAATGATAAAAGGCTCCACAGCCATGAGTGCCTGTAGCTCTGAAACTCGTCTTGCAGAAGTAATTGCTAGGAGCAGAGCTGTTTTCCAAGATAAAAACTTTATATCAACAGTAGCAGCTGGCTCAAAAGGGGGAATGGTGAGCTTTTCCAAGACATAGTTGAGGTCCCATGCAGGTATTGGTGATTTCCTTGGAGGCCTTAAATGTTTGGCTCCTCTGAGGTACTGCTTTAATAAAGGGTGAGAAAAAATTGGTGGCTCTGTATTGTAATGAGCCGAAATGGCAGAGGCATGAATTTTATTTGACGAAAAGGATAGGCCTTTGTCCAGCATCTCAGTTAAGTATTGCAAAATCTGAGGAATATTTGGTACAGTTGTATCAGTTCCTTGTGCCTGGTTCCAAGCACAGAATCTCTTCCATTTTCCAGCATAAGACTTTCTTGTACTAGGCCTTCTGGCTTCCAGAATGACATCCATCACAGCTTTGCTGAGAGGTGTTTTTTGTATGACTACATTATCCGCCATGCTGCCAGGTTTAATGTCCTGAGTTGGCTGTACAGGGTCTGATTGTTTTGCTGGGACAGTAGACGAGGTAATTGAGGTAAGGTCCAAGCTGGGTAACGAGACAAGTTCCTTAGGATTGGATACCAGTACTGGCAGGGCCAGTCTGGGGCAATCAGTATCATCTTTGGTTTCTCCTGTCTGACCTTTAGGAGTACCTTGGGGAGGAGAAGCAGTGGAGGGAAGGCATATACTGATAGGTTTTTCCAGCTGAAAGATAGGGCGTCCACTTTCCATGCTTGTCTGTGATAAGTACTTGTGCAGAATCTTGTTAGTTGGTAGTTGTGAGCGGAGGCAAATAGATCTATGTCCGGGCATCTCCGTTTCCTTGTTATCATGCTGAAGACTTGTGGATCCAGCTGCCGCTCATGGGGATCCATGAGGTTTCTGCTTAGTTCGCCTGCCAGAGTATTTTCCTTTCCTGGCAGGAATTGTGCCTGCAAATGTACTTGGTAAGTCAAAGCTGTGTCCCACAATGTCATAGCTAGTCTGCAAAGGGAGTAAGAATGTGTGCCCCCCTGCTTGTTTATATACCACATGACCGTGATGTTGTCTGTCTTTATTAGTAGTTGTCATGGATGACGTAGGTCCTTGAAGGCTGTCAGGGCATTTTGAACAGCTAGCATCTCTTTTTGATTGATATGTTGATACATTTGGTTTGTGGTCCATGTGCCCTGAATGC
Source organism: Protopterus annectens (assembly GCF_019279795.1). NCBI lineage: Eukaryota > Metazoa > Chordata > Ceratodontiformes > Protopteridae > Protopterus > Protopterus annectens. Next base: position 1,984,892,677 of record NC_056725.1, on the reverse strand, counting down.
ATCTTCCTGCCATGTGGGCCCCCCATGCATAATCTGATGCATCCGTTGTTAGTGTCTGCCTGGCTAGGGGTAATGTGAATGGCTGTCCCTTGTTCTGGTGACAAGCCTTTGCCCACCATCGAAACACCTGTTGCAGGCAGGGAATGAGAGTAATCATTGTTTCCAGGCTGTGGCAATGTTGAGTCCAAACACTTTTTAGGTATCATTGAAGTTTCCTCATATGCAGTCCTGCATATGGAATTAGTAGGATGCAGGATGTCATGAAGCCCAAAGCCTGCAGAATTTTTCTTGCAGATAACTGGGCCTTTGTTGCCAACATTGTGAAATAGGTAGTCAGTTGCCTTTGTTTGTCTGGCGTGAGATAAACCATCTGGGCAGTTGTATTCAAGCTTGCACCCAGGAATGTTATATCTTGAGAGGGTACAAGTTTTGATTTCTTTTCGTTGACTGTGTACCCTAGGCATGTTAGAAGTCTTTTCACACTTGCCAGATGTTGAAGAAGAATGTCCTTGTTCTCTGCTTGAATTAGACAGTCGTCCAAGTAAGGGTATATTTGTATTACTCTTTGTCTGCAGAATGCAATTACTGGTGCCAGGCACTTTGTAAAGACCCTGGGCACAGTAGATAAGCAAAGGGCAGTGCAGAGAATTGGTAATGTATTGAACCAGCCTTGGATCTGAGGTGTCTTCTGCACAATTTTCTGATTGGAACATGCAGGTATGCCTCTTTTAGGTGTAAAGTCACAAGCCAAGCGTTCTTGCCCAGCATGGGCAGAAGCTGCTGCAAAGTCAACATTTTGAATTTTGGAATATCCAGGAATGTGTTCAGAATAGATTGGTCCAGTATTGGCCTCCAAGCCTTGTCCTTTCTGGGTGCCAAGAACAGTCTTGAGTAAAATCCTTGTCCCCGCTCTTGCTCTGGTACTTGCTGAATGGCCCCCATGTCCATGAGGGAAGAAACTTGTTTTTGTGCCTCTGCCCATTGATTTTTTGGCAGATCTGGCCAGCCGTTTGCCTTTGGCAGAGTATGGAAATGGAATTTGTAGCCTTGTGACACTATATTTAGAACCCATTTGTCCTGGGTTATAATGTGCCAATTTTGAACAAAAAGTGCTAATTTTCCCCCTAAGGGTGCTGCCCGAAGATAAGTGCTTGGTGCAGGCAGGGGGAAGTCATTGGGACTGCTTTCTGTTTGCTTGTGCTTTATCTTCTCCAGCTTTGGAGGTAGAAGCACCCCATTGTTTTGATCTATAAGAACTTTGCGCTTGGGATCTGCCCCTTGGGCGTCTGGATCTGCTCCTTTGAGGTCTGTCTGACACAGGAAAGGACCAAATTTTTGTAGGCCAGTGTCTACTAAACCTTCGTGGCTGTACTTGTAAAAACTCTTTAACAGTCTGCATAGATTAACTTTGTCTTTCATTTTCTTTAACACCTCTTCTGCCTTAGCACCAAACAAAGTATCATGCTGTAAAGGTGCATCTAGTAACTTAACCTTAACATGATCAGGCAGATTTTGTTCCTTTAACCAAGCATGCCTACTAATTACAGAACCCGTAACTATGGCCCTGCTGGAGGCCTCCAAAGAATCAAAACCACATTGCAAAGTATGCTTTCCAGCTTGTTCAGCTGCATGCAATAAATCCTGCATTTCCTTGTTTTCAGCACATTCAGAATTTAACATAATTTTCTGTTTAAGCAATCCTATGAGATGTTGCTGATACTTGAGCATATGAAACTGACAGTTTAAGGCCCTTATAGCCAAAGTTGCAGATGTGTAAACCTTTTTTTCCCCATCTATCCAGTGCTCTTGAATCCCTGTCAGAGGAGTTTGGGTTTTTTGCTGTAGAGGCCTTAACTCCCTTGGGACCCTGTGAAATAGTTTCTGGGTCAGCAGCAGGGTTTTTTAAAAGAAATTTGTGTGAGTCAGGAACCCTGTAATATCTGTCAGGCTTAACAGGAGCTGGAGGTAAGGAGCCAGGGGTCAAACTAGACTCCTAAAATATATCATCTACAATGTCTAACACAGGGGGAATGGCTAGAGGCCTGTGCTGCGGTAGTACAAGGAAATCCCTGAGCCTCTTTTTTGATTCTGAAAAATCTTGGCTTTCCCAGTGAAAATGCTCCCTCATGGTATGCAAGGTTTCCCCAAAGGAATAATCCTTAGGAGGGGATGCTGAAGGTATAGATTCTTCAGCATCAGAATCCTCATGGGGGGGGGGGGTAAAGAATATCCTAGATCAGAAGAGGAATCAGAAGAAATAGAAACCTGATCTGAAGATTCATAGTCAGTCTCTTGCGTAGGCCTCTTATCAGGAGGGGGATGGGGACCCCTGATCAAGGTAATCAGTTCTTCGGCCATCTTGATCATCTGTTTTTTGGGCATAGAGGCCTGTACACGTGGCTCTTGACTTTGTTTCTTTGCTTTAGAAGCTGCTTTAGTCTTTGTCTTTGAGGCTGAAGTCATTTTAATGTAAAGATGTTGTGGTCTGAATACACCCTCAGAAGCTGGTACCTGCTCAGCGGCTCTGGACCCATCTGAGGGATTAGCGTCCGAGGCTCCAATACTTTGAGTATCCAGCGGCATGGCTGACTCCACGTGGAAGTCAGTAGCGGCCTGCGACTCTAAAGTAGCGGGTGTCAGGGGCTGCGAAAGCACCTCACTGAGAACCGGTGAACCGGCGACTGGCTTAGGAGAAGCTTCGTCGTCGGTTTTGGTCCTCGGTTGTTTTTCTTTATCCTTTTCTTTGCGTTTTTTGTAAACTCCGGTAGTCGGATGGCTATCCGACGACATTTTAGGATAATTAAACCTGCTACCAACATACTTTAAAGTAAAAGAATACCAATGCTTAATAGTGCGTTGGTTAAATCTAGCACAAAACCGACAACCAGAAATGTTGTGATCAGGGCCTAGGCAAGGAATACAGTAAGAATGAAAATCCTTATGAGGTATTTGCTTTCCACAAGTAATACAATTATTAACTTTTTCTGACATCGGTCTGGAGCAAGAAAAAAGTTTCCCCAACAGGGTACTTAGCTTTATTGAAGACTTCGGTTCTGAAACTCAAACACGAAAATTTCAGGAGTCAGCCGACCGGCACTTGCGAACTGCTTCTGCTTCAGGCACCGCGCGGCAAGAAAGACTGAAGAAAATGGTGTCGGCCACTTCTTTTATACCCCTGACGACCTGACATCAGGGAAGGGGCGACAGCAGCTGACGCAGGACCCAAGACTTTGGAATTCAGGCCGGCTGAGGGCAACCTGCCAGCAGGATTACCTAAATGTAATGACTGCAACAGTGAAACATGAAGAACATCCTGCATACAGTTTTCTTCTTTGCTTTTACAATAATCACAGAGATTTGGAATTAATTTAAAATGTATTAAAAATATTACAGCACAAACACTGACAGCCATTTGATGAACAAAACAAAACGGTCACATTGAAAACAGACAGCTTGAGCAACAGTAAACCTCTCTTCTTTTGAAACTCACATTTATTAAAAATGCATCTGGCATCAATTAAACTACAACATATGTGTAGGGATTCATAGTGCAATAGTGCATAGTGAGCGGATAGTAAAGGCTGCAGGAATTAAAGACACAGATGTGCAATTAATTTACTAACAGCTTAGGACAGCCTACTGGGTACAAATGTCTTTTTTCAGGGATAGTCTTGGAAGACTGTCTGATGAAATAATTTAGTCAGACTCACACTAGACAAACAAAGGTTGAGGAAGTCAAAAACACCACTACAGGAAGCAGCTGATTAATAGCTTATAGCCTTACCTCACCTGTATTAAGTACAATACTGTCGTAGCACAACAAATTGGATTTCATACCCTTATGCCTGCAAAAAACAAGTTAAATTAAAATTGCAATCATAGTTAATATTCCAACATTAAACTCTTAGACATCATGCTATGCAGTTTATACACAGACAAAAAAGAACACTGTCAACAGTCAAGAAACCAAGGAACGTTCCCAAAGAACATGGCTCATATGGCAAATCCCCTGTTCATTACAACTGAGTCCTTCCTTTACACCATAACTACGCTGGGATGCAGCATACACATGCCAACACCCACACGTACATGTAGATTCATACAAGGGTTATTTCCTTGCACAAATGTGCTGCTTCCACTCACCCCAGGAACTAAAGCCGTATTAGCCTTACTAGTCTTATTTGCAAGGCCATGGAGCGAATCATCATGGACCTTGTCAACAAAGATATAGGTAATCTCCAAACACGTGACCCTACTCAGTTTGGATTTGTCAAAGGGAGATCATGCTTGTTTAACCTGGTGAACTTCAAGAGAGTCACCGAGGCCCTGGACAAGGAGAAATCTGTGCATACAGCCTACATAGACTTAGCCAAGGCATTTGACACTATCCCCAACTCAGGCATCATTGACAAACTCACCCAGCTAGGTATCAGCCCTTATATCATTAGATGGGTCGCTAACTGGCTCCCTGATAGAACCAATATAGACAAACTAGGGGAATCCACCTCCAACAGCAGACCTGTAACAAGTGGTGTTCCACAGGGGTCAGTTCTAGGACCTCTACTGTTGGGAATCTGTTTCTCCAAAGTACAAGCAAAAACCAAAGGTCTGTGACTGACAAAGTTTGTTGACGACTGCAAACTGGGAGCTGTCATAAAATCTACAAATGATGTCAACATCCTACAAGAAGGTCTTACACAAACAAATGACTGGTGCCAAAGTTATGGCCTTAAACTCAATGCAAGAAATGTATTATCATCCCTTTCAGTAAAAGCGATGTTCCTGCTAACTACCATATCAGTAGCAACACCTTAAGTACACACTCAATGGTGAGATACCTGGGCACATAATTTGACAGCAACCTTTCCTTTAACCACTGTGTGTTCACAGTGGTAAGAAAGGCATTCTACATTGCTTATCTCATAAGTAAGGGCATTGCCTCCAGAAAAAAAGAAGTTATAACCTCCCTATACTCTTCCCTCATCAGGCCAATAATTGAGTACAATGCCCCTTTTGATATGTACCTTTCCAAGTACCTGCAGCAATTGGCAAGATCACAAAGGTTCCTCACAAGGAGAATTCAAGATCTTCAGCATCTGTCCTATGTGGATCATCTTAAATCACTGATCACTTTATTCTGTTTCATACAGAATACTCAGAGGCAATCTCTGCCTTGCATATAAGGCAGTCTCTGACCCTGCTTTATTGGAAATGCTGCATATCTGCAAGTCAAATCCTACATGGATTACTCGCTTTAAAGAGCTTAACCTGGTATGTGACATTAATAGAGCATGCTGGAGGGACAGATTTGTCTCCCAGAGGTTACCACACCTTTGGAACAGACTCCCACTTCATGTCAATCAGAGCCCCGCATTGGGCCTCTTCAAATGCATACTCCTTGAAGGCGGTTGCCGAAGCGCTAGAGGTGCAATAAACTGGTGTTTTAAGTGGATTCTTCATCTGTGGTCTCAGTTTTATCTTTTCTTTTTGGTTCATGCAGCCTCTTCAAATGTAGTCTGGACCATTGGATGGGTAACCGTGAATTCATCCTGGGGGTTCCACCTGTGTCCCTCTTGAACAGGGGCAATAGGTGCTGATTATGGAAATAAGGCTAGAACTTGGCTAGGCTTATAAGGGTCCTATGGCCATTAGCCTAGCAAATTTCTGTGATCCTATGACACCCACTCACCCACACATATGTGATCATCAGTTATAGTCCATTGTATGACTGCATACATTTTGAAGTTTGCTTGTGATTAAATGAATGAACAAATAAAGAAATAATGAGCAGGAAGTATATTTTGCTCATGCACTGCATCCTATTGCAAACCCCCATGACCTCCCAGATTCTTAGTTGAAGAATCGGAGACAAAGACCCAATAACCAGGAACAGATTTTAAATATTTCTTTAGTATGCAGAGAAAGTTACTTTAACAAACATTTTCTGAAGGTGACAAAGTCTGAAACTCACGTGCCTGATATTTAGTGATTGTAATCCACAACTATTTGCCAGAAAGGCACAGATTTTACAAGGAACAGATGAAAATAATTCTCAATTTCTTTGCTCAAGAATTCTGGACAAAGCCAAAATTAATCAAGGCAGGTCCCAAAAGGGACAAATCTTAAATACTATTTTTGTGTGCATTTGTTAAGCAGGTAAACCCACTGGAGAAAGTGTCCCTTTTCAGGGTGAACCAGAGGTAAAGTCTGAGTGACTTGCTCGCAGTCACACCATAAGCAAATGGAGGTGAGAGGATTCAGACCTTGTACTCTTGACTCCAGAAAGCAATTATTTATTATTTATTTATTTACATTTGTTGACCGGGATAGTCCGATTGGATATATGTCCATTTTCAGCAGAGGCTCAGGGAGAAAAAGCTCCAAAGATTCAAACCTGCAGCCCTTGGTTCCTCAGTCCAGCACTTTACTGCTGAGCTAACAGGCCACACTGTTATTAATTAACAGCTCAGAATGTAAAGTGGCAGGCAACTCTAATTCACTAAAAAGGTTAACAGTACTACAACAGGGTGTTTACATTTTCCGAATAATAAGAATTATGAAACTCTACCTAAAAAAAAGTTGTGAAATCAATTGGTAAAGATGATTAATGCTCCAATATTAGGGCACAGGGTTTGATTCTCCAACTGTGTCATTATAACAAAGTCATTTAATCAGAAACCCCTATATAACTGGGGCATTTCACACACACACACACATTAAAATATAGTAAAACATACACATTACACTTTCACTGCAGACAAATGTAGTGAAAAACGTTCATGCTATGCTTTCAGTGCTGACATTTTGCAGTGGATTTCCTGACTAGCACTTTTTCTTTGAAAAATGTATAGTGCACTCTCTCTCTCAGAATCTGCCATTCTGTCTCCCCTCACAGCATAAAAACATGTTTGTGAACAGAATCAACTATGTACACTTAACCTGGGGTAAGTTGTTTTACTATTCCAGGGACTGAGACACTGAGAGGGAACACATTTTCGTAAGGGAGGCATATGCTCTGTTGAATCCCTTAGCACCACTTCTGATAACTTCAAGCCCTGAGTGAGAGAGAGAGAGAGAGAGAGAGAAAGTTATTGCAGAGTTCAGGAAGGTTAATTTCTAAACGTTTTCTTTAATTTTTCTGTAAATGACATTGTAGAGACTCTGAAAGTGAAAGTGTGTTTCTGCAATTGGAAATTCAGTGAAAAGCCATATCAATCAAAGTTAGTCATAGAAGATATAGGTTATGTGCTTGTGTGTGAGAAGTATTATCCAGTGGTGTGCTAGTAGAGATCAGTAGGGTGTCACCAACAGATAGAGGTATTTTATATATTATTTATTTCAGTTTTGTTGACTGGAAAAATGGCACTGAACCCATGGCTATTTTTCAGGGAAGGTATATGATGACATTCATAATGACTATGGAAGCGTTTGCCAGGACAATAAGGGACACTATTTCTTTTTTAAATGGAAAACTTCCTAAGTTCCTAAACTCTTTTTAATGATCAGGCTACAACGATATTCAGATTGCAGAGGAGAAGGTATGGTGTCAAAAGTGAAAAAAGCTGGCAATAATTTTATGTGTGTGTGTGTGTGTGTGTGTGTGTGTGTGTGTGTGTGTGTGTGTGTGTGTGTGTGTGTGTGTGTGTGTGTCTTAATGAATGTGTGTGTGTGTGTGTGTGTGTGTGTGTGTGTGTGTGTGTGTGTGTGTGTGAGTGTGTGTGTGTGTGTGTGTGTGTGTGTGTGTGTGTGTGTGTGTGTGTGTGTGTGTGTCTTAATGTGTGTGTGTGTGTGTGTGTGTGTGTGTGTGTGTGTGTGTGTGTGTGTGTGTGTGTGTGTGTGTGTGTGTCTGTGTGTGTGTGTGTGTGTTGAGAAAAATGAATAAAGATACTGAAGAGTATATTGACAAAAGAATGGTCAGTGTAAGTGATATCTAACTTCAAGAAATAATTGAGTAAGTAGACTGTATCTTGGGTCCAGAAGAAAGATCAGAAGAAAGGGGCAAAAAAAAAAAAAAAAAAAAAGGAGGAGAGACCATAAAAAACACTTAACAATAACTGCGGGGCTAAAATGGTCAGGATGATAGAAAAGTCTGGATTCTTAAGATTGGAACTTTTCTGGGAGTTTGTGGTTTCTGAACAAATTTGGTCAGTTAGGCAAAAGTGATAAATGTCTTTAGATCCACAGTTAACTGTATGGTAGTATCTGTATTTATCGGGAACCCCATTATCTTATGGTAGATCCATCATGGTCCCTCTCTAGAACATCTGTGGTCTGTTACACTGACAAAATCTAATGATCACTGTCTGTCTTTTGCTGATATAAATTGCTATCTATCCCGTCACTCTTCTCCTAGGTGACTTTAAGTATTTAACCATCAAATGGCAAATGTATACCACAAATAAAAAATATGCCTTGTGCTTCCAGGCTTTTGTTAATACCAACCATCATGAATGAACCACCAAGCTTACCACTAGGAACCCTAATATCTTTGATATCACCCTCCCCAACATCCATGATATCATCCTCACAAATGTGGGTCCTTCTTGCACCCCTACCCTGTGTCTCTCCCTCTCTTCCTTAGCAACTTGTTAATTATCTGAATAAATTTTAAAGTCGCCCTCTACCTGTTGACCTCATCATCAGATCTTTCATATGTACACGTCATATTTTTTACTTGCACGTAAATAATTGCTTTGCAAAGTCTGCCTCTCTCTTTACCAAATATAGTAGGAAATTTAAGAACAGACACTGATGGTGGAATATGCATATCAGTAAATTGACTTAACAAAATAAAGAAAATAATAAATACTTTCAGTAAATTTACATCTTTAAAAAAAGCACTGAAATAGACTGGCAAGAATCCTACCAGTATCATTGGAATGTATAAAGTTGAGTATGAATGCAGGGCATCCATTTCTGCCAAAGGTAGCTATAAATTCTTCTTCGATTATGTGAGAAACAGGTAATACAGAGATATGATCAGACCTTATCTACAGTTATACTGTCTGCTTAGACTGCAAGGAAGTGGCCAGTATCCTAGCAGATAATATAGGTACAACATTACTTTGTCTTCCCGCTCCATTACTGATATTTTGACACTGACTAAACGCCTGACATCAGGTAGCATCAAGCAGCAATCATATATGGCAAATCTTGCAATATATCACACTTTCCTTCTCATGTACTTCTAAACTGTACAAATATCATTATTATTACTGTGGTATGATGTTACTATTGCTAATATGTGAATATAACTAATTGTTGTTCCCTCATTTACTTATGTATCTATTGATTATGTTTTGTCTGTATATTTCTACTACTATGCTCTTTCATTATGTTATTTCTAATAAATGTTATTCATTGTTGATATTTGTAACTGCCACACTGGTCTTGCTCTTGGCTGAAAATGGTTTGTGGACCAGCCCACCATCCAAGTTAATAAAGTAAGTCAATAACTAAACAAATAAAGTCTCTGTTTTCCAAAATCTTTCCCTAAATTGACCATAGACCAATTTCTGTTGGCCATATCCAAAGATAAAGCATCACTACCATCTGCCATGATAATGGACCAAGTTGCATAGTTATTAGCACTAAATATAGCCTCCCTGGGCCTCTTTGCAGCCTTTTTGCTATCGTGTTCTCCCCAGGTTAGAACCTGAAGTTTGGAGTCCTGTCACTCTTATCCCCCTATCATCAATCCAGGCAATTGCAATCCCATTAGTCCCACCAGTCTTATTGTATGCAACAGTACAGTACAGTTTATAGTCTCTAGTATGATAATTGAGCTTTCCTCCTCAACCCTCTGTAGAAAATATACATGTATCAAGCCACACAAGCCCGGCAATACTGTACATTCTATTTGACTTTACTTTTCTTTTGTCAGTACTTTGCTTGTGTTTACTGTTTGATTGATTGTTATTGTTATTTTTACTATTTTTACTAATTGTATCTTTTTAAACTGTAAAAGTATAGTATTATAGTGGAGCTTTTCTCCTCGGGCCTCTGCTGAAAATGGACATGTATCCAGCCAGACTAGCCCGGTTAACAAATGTAAAACAAATGTAAAATAAATAAATAAATAAATTGTATCCAAGTGCATTATTGCAGACATATAAAACTTCCATTCTCCTGACCAAAACAACATTTGGACTTTTCAGGAGCAGATCCCATCTACTTGACCTTCAAAAAAAATTCACTAAAGCTGAGAAGAATGTTCACTCCATTCGTAATGCCTGTCTTGACCATAACAAAGCCTTTGATACTATACCCCATGCAGTCATTTTTTTGATTATCTCACTAAACATGATGCAAATCTCAACCTTGCCTGCTGGATGTTTAATGGGCTGACTGGCAGAACCCATGTGGCAGAAGTTTCAGGAGCTTAAAATTATTACCAGCAGTATCTTGCAAGGATCAGTATTGGATCCCATCCTTTTCTGTATTGATTTCCCTGCTGTGACATCTAATGCTTCAGGGCTGTGGTTATCTAAGTTTGATGATGGCTACAAATTGGATGCAGTGGTCATCTCGGCTTCTAATACATAGTTTACTAAGAGCATAGACTAGACCAGCTCTTAGTATACCAACAATAGTCTTAAGCTAAATAGCTAAATGCTAAGAAATGTAGTGTGGTTATACTTGAAAAAAAAAAAAAAAAACACCTCTGACTATGTAAATATACCACCTCCAGAATGGTAGTTTCCTCAGGGACTAGTACCTGTTTTGACAAGTCACTATCATTTGACCATCATGTTACCACAATATTTTTTAAATCTTTCTATTTGGCCCAACTAATTTCCAAAAATATCTTCTAGTAAGACCCAAGCATTGACTATAATGCTCCTTTCTGAAGGTACCTTTCTCACCTTATTGGTGATCCTGAGAGTACTCAGAGACTCTTAACTAAGAAATTCACAGTTTTGAAGTTGCCTAGTTACCCGGATAGATTGGCTGCCCCCTCCTTGTTCTGTGTCCCTTATGTCTCCTATTGAATCTTTTGCAGAGATCTCTGCCTTGATTTTCAAGTTATGAATGACCTTGTTCTATTTTATTTCTTATCCCATAGACAGAATCGCTACTCAGACACCCATACCAAGCATTTCACCCTATATAGTGACAAATAAATAAGACTCATTGTCAGGATAGTTATCTAATCCAGTGCATTCCATGCCTGTGGAACAAACTGCTGCTATATGTCAAATGAAGCATTGTTTTAACCAAGGTCACAGTGACAGTTTAAATGAATGAATGTCACTACTGAAGCACAGTAATATACTTATACCAGGTAGCCACTGCAGACAGTGCCACGTAACAGCCTGTTCCCAAGGTAACCATCCCCATTACCCAATCAGAGCTGCAGGTCTGGGAGATATAGCCAGTAAAAGAAATGTATACATATGTGCTTGAGTGATGTTCAGATAGAAAGACAAGGTATTTATTGTAAAAACAAAAACATGTAAAAGAATGAAATGGTCAGAAGAAGGAGGAATAACCTTGGCTACAGTACAGATAGCAGGAGTTTACCTCAAAGATTAGTACAATTTACAAACTGAAATACGAAAATGACATCAAGGGAGTGACAAGTTTACATTTAGTAAAAAAGATATTAAAGATGTCTGACCAAAATAAAAAAATGGGAATAAAGCATAAGGTAATGCAAGTCTGTCCTTTCATGTTCTGAAATTAAAAATGTGCAAGGGGAAGGCTATTGAAATCACAAGAAAGAAAGTGGCCAATGAGTTCAAGAAAGTATGAACCTTATTTAAGAGTATATTCAGGAATACTTTGCAGTAAAAAAGGAAGATATTCTCATCATGTTTTTCCATAGCATTAAATAACTCTCAAAAGTAGCATGGATCTAAGGGATGGGCTATTGGTTCTTTTATGTTACAAGAAATGGAATAGGTGAGGGTATTCATAGGTGTGTAATATTGTACAAAATGCTACTTTACATGATGATTGTTTTTTTGGGTTTTCTTAATTTCACAGCATTGGGCTAATATGGCTAGATGTTCATCTAAAGCACGTGTTTTTCCATTCTTACATCGCATACTACACTAGTCCACCTTTGCTAGGGCTTTGTCTTACATCATTTTATTGTGATTGGGACTTGCTTGCAAGTAGATGTCACTTTCGTTTACGTTTTTCATGTTGCTGTTTAGACAGGTCTATATTGAATCAGTGAATGCTTAAAAAGGCGAACGCTGATTCATCGACCCTATTTGAGCCAACGCTGCCAATGTCGAACACCCAGAACAGCGATTTCTTTTCTCAGGGGAAAAAAAATTGCTGGGCCGATTTTGGTAGTTTGCCATTTCCTCCACTGTGGTGCGATCTCAGAGTTGGTGTATTTAAGTACGGGGGTGTGGGGGGCAAAGCCCCCCACGTTAAATACTGTTTCAAGTTTTTTTTTTTTTTTTTTTTTGGTGGAACAGCGATTTTTTTCCCCTGGGAAAAAAATAGCTGTTCTGAGTGTTCGGGATTGTCAGTGTTTGGTGAACTAGGGTTGATGAATCAGCATTTGCTTTTTTAAGCGTTCGCTGATTTAATATAGACTCGTTTAGACTATAGTATGGCACAATAGTACACTGAGTAGCATCGTCACTTCACAACAAGAGGTACTACAGCTTGGTTCTCAGCTGGCATGCCTTCTGAGTGGGAGTCTACATCTCCTCCCTGTGCTGTTTGGGTTTTCTGTGGGTACTGTATCTTCTTCCCACATCCCTGAGATGTGCACTTGGTGGAATGATGACTCTATATTTTCCAAAAGTGATTGTACGGTTTGTGTGGGTTGATAGGATGCATAAGAAAGACCTGCTGCTTCCTCCCTTATACTTGCCTAATTAATCTGTGGCTAGTATTGGCTGTTCTTGAGGTTGCTATGGGAGCCAGATACAATTTGATAGCACTGGATAAATGGGTGGCGTTTGACTTTTATATCACACACTACTTTTATACATTGCTGTTGTACCTTTGCATCCTTCCTCATGTCTGAATGTTGGGATTCTCAGGTATATTGCATGTTCATTATGATGTTGAAGTCTGCTTTACTGTTCTTTGCCACGGTATATCATGCCACAGTTTATGAATTCTGCATAATGCATATATAAAATTAGTTCAGCAAGACTTTTATCATGCCTTTTCTTAACTCAGATGTGCTTGGAGTTTACACTGATTTCCATATCTCTTGAGACTTACATTTTAATTTTTGCTTTTTTTTCCCTTATCTTGAGGTTTTTATTTTTTAACAAAAAGATCCTGGTTTTGTCAAAGATTAACTTAAAATTGCATTAAATGATATCCACAAAAATGATAACTTTAACAAGTACAAACTCTTTTGCAAGGCAAAGCTTTCAACATAACATTAATAAATCTACATGTGGAAACAAAAATTAGTGCATTCATTTTAGTTGATGAGACGTATTTTTTTTTAAAAAGGCTGTCACCAAAAATGTCATTAACATCATTTTTGGTTTACCAGTATAATACAGCGGAAGGAACACTTTTATGCTGATCTGATGGGAAAGCATAACTGAAAAAAAATGAGGTAAAATGTTTTGGAGTTTTTACCCACACGTTGCAAGGCTGGTTCAGATACCTATCTTGAACCTGTGACACTTCTGAAATAGATGGTTTAGATTTGTCTTCATTTATTAACTCCTTTCCTTGCTGAGATTAGTTTTAGTCCAAAGTTCCTTCATTTTGAGAAGGGAGGAGGAGGAAAGGATATGTTTGTGGGCTGTAGACTGTTGATAGTCTCCACATTATTTTGCAAAGAGAATTTCTCTTTTGCAGGTACATTGAAGTCTAAAAGTCATGTATCACATCTGTTTTAATTGCACTGTACTTCAGCTGTGTAACAGGAATACGAAAAATGAATATCCATATTTTTGCACAGCTAAGATTTCTCTGAAATCCATTATTCCAGTTTTTGTAAAATGCTTTGTCTGTAGTCCATAATGACACTTTTTATTACTGTAAAAGAGCATGCTTTAGTGATTTTATCTGCAGTTTCAGACATTTAATTTAACCTGAATCGGTAAGCTTGTATCTGCCAGTCTCAGTGGAGTATTTTTATTGTTAATGCAGTTCACAGAGAACTGGCAGGCACAGTGCTTGCTGTCTGTTTTTATTAATTTCCTAAGGCTGAGGAGTACATATATTGTGGTGAGTTGTAATACATTTATCCTTGGAGCAATTATTTAATAGTTCTATTACTCTCGAAAGCCTTTGAGTGTCAGTCACCCGTTCTGTGCTTTTAGCACATGAACCGACTTTATGTTAAGAGAGGACTGCAGAGTTCTAAAGGTAAACATTCATCCTATACCTACTTCTAATGTCGCGGCTAATGCAAGGTCCAGGATTACACAAGATGTGTTGCAGTCTCTCACACCTTCTTGAGTTAAGTGTGTCCCTTTACAAGGGCTAGTGATTCAGTGACAGAATTGTGAACAGATATGCTAAAAGGGGTCTGCATAACACAAGTGTGATAGTAATGCCTTTTTTCTTCTTCACAGTAGGTACAGCATAGCAAAATGGGAGTCACCTTTCCAGTATTCAATATTTAACCCTAAACTGAGTTCATTGTATTCACAACTATAAAATACTAGGGTCAGTAGCATGCCATATAGAGGATTATGATAAGTATCTGGTATTAACCAACCTGATATATGTTAAGAACTGGATGTCAAGAAATTCACTTTTACAGCAAAGCCTGAGAAGTAAATCCTGACATCAATTTCAAGAGCAAATAACTTGGAGAAACTCTGTCATAATTCTTTGTTGTGCATAGAGCTTTAGCTGCCTCTGTATACTATGAGGTGCAGAGAAAAAAAGTTTAGGAGCACAAATTATTTTGCAGCTTTCAAAACTGTAACACAGCCTTGCTAGCATGAGACTCAAACTTAACATTTTTGAAAGGTGCATAGCACAGAGAATTATGAGATGGTGTCTTATCAAGGTAATCTTGCCATGTGTTTGAGACATGTTTATAAACAAAATCACCAGAACACAACAAAGTGAACATATAGAGATTAATCTTGATATCTGTGTTGTGAAAGCATGATAGGTATATATGATTAGAGAAACTCCATCATAATTCTTGGTACTACATGGAGCTTCAGTTGCTCTGATGCACTACTAATTATTGTGAAATGAAAGAGTAGGAACATGAAGTGATTTATAGCTTAGAAACTACACAGCATATAACATTGCCACACAGAGATAGATATAGATGTGTAGTACACTTCTTTAAGATATTTAAAAGCTGTTAGACTCTTCAGTCTGCCATACTTTGGTTTTTAATGCAGCTTTGCAGAGTATATTACAGCTTTTAAAACTGTTAAAATGTTTTAGATGCTGTTATACATACTGTGGTGCAAGTCCTACTCATAACAGTTTTAAAAGGTGCATAACAGAAGTTATTTTGCATCTTTGAAAGCTGTTTTGATTCAGTCTCACAGTGCAGCAGTGCATAACTCACTTATCTTTCTGTAACTTTGAAAGCACAATCTGCATGCACAATGTACTACAACATTTACTCTGCATCCATTCTCAGAAAGGTGCATAACAAGCTTATCATTTTTCCATATTTCAGCGGAGGTTATCAGTGCACTCCATGTAGTAAGTAGTAATGTATGCAATGTTCCAGACTACCCCCAACAGTAGCATAACAGGTAACCTAAAGGGTAGGACCCAAGCATGTGCAGAACTAGTGGCCAACAGTATCACACACACTGACCCCACAGGGATAGCAAACCTGCTAGTGGATAAGTTTGGTGAAACTTTCACTCCCTTATCCTCTCCTAACTTACAACAAACCTTCCCTCAAACATCCCCCAAAGTACATATCTGAAGAGCAGGTCCTCAAAGCCTTGTCCAAGGCAAAAAACATAGCCTTTACGGGACCAGACAAAATCCCAGGCTGTCTTCTAAACAGGCTAAAACATGAACTAGCATCACCACTAAGTACCCTTTTCAATTATAGCCTAACCACAGGCTTTGTTCCTGCAGAATGGAGAACAGTAACAGTCATTGCAGTCCACAGAGGTGGCCTAGCAACAGACCCGGGGAATTACAGACCCATAAGCCTGACCAGCCTCATCTGTAAGGCCATGGAACATATCATTATGGACCTCATAAATAAAGATGAGGATTCTACAAAACTGTGAAAGTTTAAGGGTGATAAGAGGGAAATATATGCTAAGCCTGATAATTGCTGTATCTGTGAAAATTCCTGCTTCTCTAAGTTACAGAGATGTTGAAGTTACTATATATAATTAATATGGGTTTGGAGAGGTTGCAATCCTCCATACTGGAGAAGTGTAAAGGAGGTTATGCCTCCTTGAAGAAAAAAAAACACATAATTTATAAAAGCAGGTTTCACATTTTGCTTTTATTCATACACTTTTGCAAAGCAGGGACTTGAATTAGTGAGTCTTGAACTTCCAGTAGGGTGCTCATCCAGAATACATAGCTAAAAGTGAAATTAAAAGAACAGTGCGATAAGTAATAAAATCAATCCAAAAATAATAAATGTTCCTTACACTCTTAATATGGGTAAATGATTCTGTAAGCAAGTGAGTGATTGAATGCATCAGCTATGAATACATTAATAAATAAACTAAATTTACTTTCAACTGAAAAACATACAACTGAAGCAAAAACTAAAACCAGTTACTCATATATGATAAATAACATAAGCATTTCAGGATATCCCATGATCAGCCATGAACAACAGTATCATAAGTTTTTGGGAATTTCACAGACCGGAAGCAACCAATTTCTATTCTGAATTTCATCGATGATTTCCAAAAAATCCAATAAATCATACACAGACACATGCACATTGACTGTTGGTGCACAAGTCTGTGGGTCAATAAGTCTTTTTTTTTTTATGTTTTTTGCGGTATCCTAAAAATCCCACTATAGAATAATTTAATAGCAACCTCAGAAAATCTTTGCTGAACAATCTTACAAAATATTTTTAGTCAGTATTATTGTGTCAGGGGTCACCAGTTAGCTAAATTTAGTCTATCCCCTTTCTTATATATGAATTTTAAAACCCCATCACAAGCAGCAGAGTGTTTAATGCCATTAGCATGGTCAATAATTTAAAATGGACACATTTTTTTTCTGACACAATGGCTTGTCTATGTAAAATGAAAAAGATATACAGTCTATACCTCAAGAATGTATTCTTAGAAACAGGTTTTAAGAACCTGTTTAATTCATCAAAGAATATAGGCCATTCCTGAAACTCTTTCAGCTTTACTTAGTTGTGGTACTTCCAATATTCTTTTGGAGGATATTTTTTAACTTACATATTTAATACATAATTTTCAAAATATTCCATAATAGATAACTTGAGTACAATAAAATGTGCCATCAGAGCCCTGTAAGGCACCCATATAAGTGGACATAGTTTGTAATTTCCTCTAGAAAAGGGGAGGTGCAGTGGTGCAGCAGTTAGCATTGTCATCTCACAGCAGTAGGTTCTCCAGTTCGATTCTCGGCAGGGGTGCCTTCTGTGCAGAGTCTGCTTGCCCTCCCTGTGTTTGTGTGGGTTTCCACTAGGTGCTCCACTTTCCTCCCATGTAAAAAAAAAAAAAAAAACGTGCATCTGGAGTATTTCTCTCTGGGTCTCTGCTGAAAATTGGCTCATTCCAAGCTAGATTTACCTGGTAAGCAAATGTTAAATAAATAAAAAGGAGAAACTTCTGCTTTCATCCCTTGAACAACATATTTTTGATAATATAATAAAGAACACATTTTTGTTATAAGTTCACAGGCTCATAGGTATATACTAGGCCAATAACCACTAGGGCCTTTATAAACCTAGCCATTCAACCCAACCCAATTGTGTCCCTATGTATTTTGGGCATTTGCTAGAAGAGAGTATGTTAGTTAGGAAGCTTTTAGAGGTTATGTGAGTGGGGTATGTTAGTTTGAGCATTATTGTCTCCTGTGTCTGTAAGAGGCTGGGTCAGAGCTGGGATGAATTTCCAATTTCCCATCCATTGGTCAAGGTTATGCATGAATAGGGTTAGGGATGGACTGTGCTTCACATGGATGGGGAGCCTGTTCTGGAGCATGGGGATCCTTTGAGACACATAGCTGTCTTATTAATGTCACAAGCAAATTTTAAATCCTTGCGTCTAGTAGTTCTGATGCTGTTAATTTTGCAGATTTGCAAAGGTCCATCATAGTTGGATCTGAGGATGCCTTGTATGTCAGACATACATCGCTTCTCAGTAATCCATAGGAGACCAAGTATAGAGAAAGGGCTTTAAGGCAGTCCATACAGGAGAATGTGTTTATACCCTGGATTCTTTTGGTAAGGAACCTCTGTGGGAGTGGTTACTAGTCTAATGGCCCTAGAGCCCTTGCACGCCTAGCCTTATTTATCCCAAGTTGTCCTAGTTGTTGCTGGTTAGGTGAGTAAGTTTGCAAAGTTAAGGGTCTAGGGTAGTTAATAATGACTTCCTCTGTCCAGGAGGGACATGGGCACCAACCCAGGAGTGAGTTTGCAGTCACCCATCCATTGATGTACTGTGAATATATCACGAACAAACCACCATGGACATCCAAAAACTCTTGAAATCCTTTATTAAAATGAACCCTCAATAAAAATCCTTTTCCTGGTGGAAAAATATATAAAAACACATAAAGTGCACCATTCAGGATGGATAAGTGCTTTTGGGATTTCCCTTCCTCAGATTCTGTTACAACTGAAAAAAAATGTTCCATTTAAGGAAGGCTTAACCAATCAAAAAGATTACACAAGCTGACACCTCCAGTGTGAGCCAGAGGTAAAACATCTATCAGGACCTAATGGTAAAATTACACCCTCCCTAAAATCCAGTCAATGGAAAAACTTCAAGTGTGAGTTAAAATATCACTCAATTTGGTGCGCATTTACTTTCAAATGAACACTGCTCTGCTAGAGCAGATACCAGTCCTCTTTCTTTAGATAGATTCAAAGAATAATGCACCACCTTAGTTAAAAATAAAACAAGATGTAGTAAATTTACACTCTGTTCCAGTGAAATAAATATTGGCGCATAAGAGGCTGTTGTTCACAGTGCATGAACTTAACCTAAAGCAATCACAGTGCATGTATAAGCCAATTCCTTCAGTTCATGCCAATAAAATATTTTATACAAGAAATAGCAAAGAAAGGGGGGCAGTGAGGGAGAGGGGGCTGGCACATGATTCTCCTTGATTCAAAGCTAGCTGGAAAAATCAGTGACAGGTTTTGAAACATTTGGTCTTTAGAATAGGTTTTAATGGTACCACACCATTAAGTCCAGGTTCACGATCAGCTCGTAGGTTGATGATTCAATCAAGATCAGCAACTTCAGTACACTTCTGCACATCGCCTCTCCTTATGTTTTCAGGAATCAACTGTAGCACCATAAACTTAAAGGCGTGTGCAGGATGCATTTTGAGATGTTGTGCTAAATCATTGGTCTTGTCAAAATGGGCAATGTCATGTATATGGCAAAGAATTATTTTTTTAAATTGGCGATCTGTCTTCCCTGTATAAAAGGCATTGCAATTCTGGCAGTCAGACACATATATTAAATGCTTGCTATTACAGTTGCCTCGCACCTTTAAGGAAAAAGTCTGGCCAGAAACTGGATGGCGAAACAGATTGGCGACATTGATGTACTGGCAAGCCTTGCATTTTCCACATTTAATAGTCCCTTTTCTACCTTCAGTGTGTTGAGTTACTCTGGTAATTCCATATTTATAACACAACAGTCGTTTGATGGTCTTTTTATTTTTGACACATACTTTTTGGAACATCTGTGGAGCAGTATGCGCCCGAGGCATGTCTTACGTTCATAGGTTCATAGGTAGGTACTAGGCTATCTGCCCGAGGGCATTTATAAGCCTAACCAGAGTGTGTCAGCTTTCGCTGCCCCATTAATTAATTAACTGAGCCTCTGTCAAGAAGAGCCAATGAAGTGATCCCAGGGGTGTATTTTCTGTTACCCATCCACTCGTCAAGGTTTCTCTTGAAGAGTGTTAGTGAGGGGCTCTGCCTAATGTAGTTAGGAATTTTGTTCCAAAGCATGGGGAGTCTCTGTGACTCTGTCTTCCACAATATATTTGAAAATCAAACCACTTGAATCTCTAGGCTATGCACAGCTGATGATGAATTTCAAAAAGAGTTTCAGCAACTTAAAATACATCTGCAAAGAAGAGGTTATTCCAATAGGGATGTGAACTGCAATGCACAGAACATCAGAAAGAGGAAGGGTCGACCCTATTTTTCCAGTCAATTTGCTCATGATGAGAAAGTTATCAAGCACAATAACTATTGTCCATCATTAAGGTGCATCTTAACCTATTCGACAGATGTTCGACAAGTATGCGGCATCATCAGGAAATATTGGCCTGTGTTAACGGAAGATCAGAGCCTAAGGAAAATAGTGGGAGATGTACCCAGATTTACCTTCAAAAATAAAAAGAACATCAAACGACTGTTGTGTTATAAAGATGGAATTATCAGAAGAACTCAACACATTGAAGGTAGAAAAGGGACTATTAAATGTGGAAAATAAAAGGCTTGCCAATGTATCAATGTCTCAATCTGTTTCGCCATCCAGTTTCTGACCAGACATTTTCCTTAAAGGTGCAAGCCAACTGCAATAGCAAGCATTTAATATATGTGTCTGACTGCCAGGATTGCAACGCCTTTTATATAGGGAAGACAGATCGCCAATTTAAAAAAATAATTCTTTGCCATATACATGACATTGCCCATTTTAACAAGACCAATGATTTAGCACAACATCTCAAAATGCATCCTGCACACGCCTTTAAGTTTATGGTGCTACAGTTCATTCCTGAAAACATAAGGGGAGGCGATGTGCAGAATTGTATTGAAGTTGCTGAGATTGATTCGATCATCAACCTGTGAGCTGATCGTGAACCTGGACTTAATGGTGTGGTACCATTAAAACCTATTCTAAAGACCAAATGTTTCAAAACCTGTCACTGATTTTTCCAGCTAGCTTTGAATCAAGGAGAATCATGTGCTACCCCCTCTCCCTCACTGCCCCCCTTTCTTTGCTATTTCTTGTATAGAATACTTTATTGGCATGAACTGAAGGAATTGGCTTATACATGCACTGTGATTGCTTTAGGTTGTTTCATTATAGTTCATGCTTTGTGAACAACAGCCTGTTATGCGCCAAGATTTATTTCATTGGAACAGAGTGTAAATTTACTACATCTTGTTTTATTTTTAACTAAGGTGTTGCATTATTCTTTGAATCTGTCTAAAGAATCTATCTATCTAGCAGAGCAGTGTTCATTTGAAAGTAAATGCACACCAAATGGAGTGATGTTTTAACTCACATTTGAAGTTTTTCCATTGACTGGATTTTAGGGAGGGTGTAATTTTACCATCAGGTCCTGATAGATGTTTTACCTCTGGCTCACACTGGAGGTGTCAGCTTGTGTAAACTTCTTGATTGGTTAAGCCTCCCTTAAATGGAAATTTTTTTCAGTTGTAACAGGATCTGAGGAAGTGAAATCCCGAAAGTGCTTATCCATCCTGAATGGTGGACTTTTTGTGTTATTATATATTTTTCCACCAGGAAAATGAATTTTATTGAGGGTTCATTTTAGTAAAGGATTTCAAGAGTTTTTGGATGTCCATGGTGGTTCATTCATGATTTATTCACATTACTGCTTTTTCTTTCACTGAACACCTTCAGCTGCTAGCAGGTTTGTTTTGGACTGTTTTTGTTTATACATCCATTGATGTACGTTGCGTTTGAAGAAGATCAGGGAGGGGCTGTGTTTCACATGAATTGGAAGCTTGTTCCAGAGAAGTGGCAGTCTCTGGGAGATGTATCTCTCTCTCCAGCGTGACCTGTTCATGTTAGAGGCTAAGTTAAGATCCCTGGATTGAGTGACCTTCGTGCAGTTTGATTTACAAATGTGTAGCATTTAGATCAGGGCCGGGTCAGAGACTGCTCTGTAAGCCAGGCACTGGTCACCTCTTAACCTGTAGGAGGTAGAATACAGTGACAGGGCTTTCAGTCTTTTGGTGTAATACTTGTTTTGTGTATCCTGTAGTTTCTTGGTGAGAAACCTCTGTAGTCTGTCCAACTGTTGCAGATGTCTGGTGGGGTACATGCAAAGGAGAGCATTGTACTCAATTACTGGTCTAATGAGGGCTGAATATAATGGAATTATAACATCCATACATCTAGATGCAATGCCTTTACTTATAAGAAGTGCCACATAGAAGGATTTTCTTACTACTGTGGAAACATGGAGGTCAAAGTTTAGATTGCTATTGATCTGAGTACCCAGATCACATACAACTGGGTCTACACTTAGGGGGATGCTGTCTGTGTAATTAGCAGGGATGTCAGCTTTTCCAAAGAGAATAATAATGCATTTTGTTGCATTTAGCTTTAATACATGGCTTTGGCACCGATCGTTTGTCTGCTTTAACCTTGTCTGCAGTATATTAACATCTTTGGAGGACTCAGTGATTGCTCCTAACTTGCAATCGCCAACAAACTCGGTCAGTTACAGGACATACAAGTCTGCCTGGACTTCTGCGAAATAAATTCCAAACAGTAAGGGGCCCAGCAAACCCTGTGGTACACCACTGGTGATTGATCTTTTACTGGAGGTGAAGTCACCCACTTTGACAGCATGTGTCCTGTGAGCCAATAGGATACCCATCTGATAATGTAGGGGTTAATTCACATTTGGGAGAGTTTCTCTATAATACCTGAGTGAGGGATTGTGTCAAATGCCTTGGCTAGGTCAAGGCATTTGCATTGACAAAGTCCAAAAACCTCTGAGCCAGCATGGTTGTAGTCATGTATGTTTCCCAGGTGATGGTAGGATAATTAGAATCACCCATGAGTAAGGTGTTGGCAAGTGACTCCAGTAAGTCCAGGTATGCAGTATGCTTTTCCTGTTTCATGGTGGGGTACCTATAGCCAGTTTTGATGTGGTAGGGGTCTTTGCCTATAGTTAATTGAACATGGAGTAGCTAGAGAGAGTCGTGCTGTTTGACCAGTTTTGAGGTATACTTATCCTTAATAAAGATGAATACACTTCCTCCTTTCATGCTCAGTTTGTGGTCTGAACATATGGAAGGCATTGTAGCTCTGCACGGCTGAGGTGCTTTCCTCTCTTTTGAACCATGTCTTGGTGGCTGCATAGACATCAGTATCTTCCAAAGTAAGGAGTGCTTCCAGGGAGTGCAATTTCTTGTTTAGACTCCTAGGATTAAGCAGCAGTACCTTGAGTTTATCTAGAGAGAGTTTTGTTATGTAATTTTAACACTGCTTTAAAAAAGGCACAATAGGGGTGGCTAATGCCTTTGCCAGTATCCAAAAGCGTAGAGAAGACAGATGAAGACCATCTTTTGCAAAGCAGCGTGGCCTGTCGACCATGTCTTCCCAGGCTGATAGATATTGAATCCCTTTGGACTGACACCAGAAGCTAAGCCAATTATTAAAGTCAATAATTTTTTGTTTGTATTATGGCATCATCCTTGGAGAAGGTAGAATGCTGTTTAAGGCTAGGCTTATACCTGCCTGTGACACATAATCTGAGAGCTCAGTCTTGTCTCTCTTCATATAGTCCAGTGAGGTATGTATCAAGTCATTCACCCTCACTTGGACTATGATGGAGTCATACCAGTATTTGTGGTTGAGTGACTCGACACATCCTGGCACCTGACAGGCAGCTAACTGTAACCTGCTTCTTATCTAGCCTGGTGAGGGGAACATCCGTGTTTCTCACAATCGTGTCACCTATGACCATTACATTAGGTTTTGTGGTGTTAGCCCTTGTGGGTTATTTGTTGAGACACTGGTGTGTATCTTATTATGTGTTGTGATTGTTTTTTGCACTGTTATGTGTGTAAGTGGGTTCTGTTCTGGATGCCTCTGATCTTTTGATAAGCTACTAGTAAGTACTTCTATGTATGTGAGTTTATGTGTCATGTTCTTATTTAGTGTGGAAAGTGTGTGTGTGCTGACAACCTGTTTGACATTTGATTTGTCCTTCTGTGAAAGTCTTGCCTCTGGTTTCATAGTGTAACTACATCTCTCACATATAGTATTTTTATTTTCAGGAGTAAATGGTTGTCAGTATACATGAAACAATTGCTACATTGCCTCAGGATGCCCACGTCTATCAGGCTGGCCAGAAAGATGATGGGAAACTGCCCATCCTTGATAGGCTCTTAGTGTATGTTTTATTAGGGAAGAGAATGGGTTAATTTGACAGGGCTCTGCTGGTAGCACTGAGACTACAAGAGGAACCTATGTAGCCCAGGCAGGTATGACCCTGACCTTGAGCAGTATCCTACCTTCACCAAGAATGATGCCACAATACAGAGATAAGATGATCAGCTTTAACAATTGGCTTAAACTCTGGTGTCATTCAAAGGGGATCCAATGTCTGTCTGCCTGGGATGACATGCTGGACAAGCCACACTGCTTCGCAAGGGACGGCTTGCACCTGTCACCCCTGGGATTCCGGATATTGGCAAAGGCTCTTGCCACCCCCATAGTGCCTTTTTTAGGCAAGGCTCAAATTCTAAACCTACCACCCTAGAACACAAAAAGGAAAAAAACTAAGGGTAATGCTGCTCAATGCCAGAAGTCTAAATCTCAAAATGCACGCACTCGAGGCCCTTCTCAGTATGGAGAACATCGATGTCTGTGCAGTGACAGAAACCTGGTTCAAGGCTCCTGAGAGCACCCCAGCACTATCAGGTTTTACCTCTTAGCATGCGTTCCGGCCCCAAAATCCGGACAATACCAAGAAAGGAGGGGGGGTATCCATATTCATCAAAGACACCCACACCTCAAGACTGGTGGCAACGCACGATGCATCGGAGACCATCCAGGTGCAATTAACCATAGGCAAGACTGCTCTGCAAATTGTAGCATGTTACAGGCCACCCTCACAAACTCAGGAACCTCACATGGCCTTCCTGAAAACACTAGAGGGGATAAATGTATCACCAAACACCATCATACTAGGTGACTTCAATTACCCTAATATAGACTGGGAACACTACTCAAGCCCAAACACCCTAGCCCAAAAGTTCCTGGAATTCATAAACTCAAATGCCATGGAACAACTAGTCACCATCCCCACAAGAGGAGAAAACATACTTGATCTCATCATCACGAACATGGGAGCACAATGTTCAACACCGAAGTATACCCCTCACTGGTGAGATCAGATCACAAACTAATCTCGCTGGAGGTCCTCATCCCACCCCCACCTGAAATAAAAAAGACCACAGTAAAGAACTTCTCGAAAGCCGACTTCACACTTCTAAAGACTAGTGTGGTCTCCTTTAAGGCCCCCGAGCCGACGGAAAACAATACTCAAGCCGCTGAATCACTTACAAATGCCTTCTACCAGCACCTGCAGGACTGCATGGATAAGGCAATCCCAAGCAAAACAAAGACTCTTTGTACCAAAGGTAAGCGTCCACTCTGGTGGACCCCAGCCATAAACAAACTCTACAACAAAAGGAGGAAGCTACTACAAGATAGAGCAAAATCCTTAAAAGGTAAGACACCCTTGATCACTATAAGTAAAAAACTAAGAGCTCTCATAAAATCATCCAAAGCAAATTTTGAGAGAAAAATAGCTAAAGACTCAAAAGACAATCATAAGGCCTTCTTTAGCTATGTTAGAAACCTGGGAGGAAACTCCCAGATATGCTCAGAACTAGTTCAAAATGATGTGAAGATTACTGATCCTACAGACATTGCCAACATACTGGCTGACAGGTTCAGTGCAAACTTCTCCCCTCCCCCAAAAGGAGAGATATCTATACCAAGCGATTGCAGCCCCCAAACATCTCCAACGCCCAAGTGAGAACTGCTCTCTCCAAAGCAAAAACACAGCATCCATGGGACCTGATGGTGTCCCGGCTGTGTGCTCCACGAACTCAACGAGGAATTAAACCCACAGCTAGGACAGCTGTTTAATCATAGTCTTACCTCTGGATACGCACCCAGGAGTGGCGCACTGCAACTGTGGTCCCACTTCACAAAGGCGGTGCCTCCACCGACCCTGGAAATTACCGGCCCATTAGCTTGACAAGCCTTATCTGCAAAGCCATGGAGAGGATCATAATGGACCTCATAAATAAAGACATAGGGAATTTGCAGACTTTGGATCCATCCCAGTTTGGCTTTGTCAAAGGCAGATCATGCCTTCTAAACTTGGTTGACTTTTTGAAACAGTCACCAAAGCCATTGATGAGGAAAGGCAGTCCATACAGCCTACCTTGATCTGGCGAAGGCCTTTGATACAATACCCCACTCGGGTATCATTGAAAAACTCATCAGCTTAAATGTTAACCCATACATCACAAGATGGGTTGCAAACTGGCTGAGTGACAGAACCCACAGGGTCAGAGTTGCTGGCGCCATGTCAGACTCAAAGCCTGTCACAAGTGGTGTACCACAGGGCTCAGTCCTGGGCCCACTCTTGTTTGGCATCTACTTTTCCGAAGTACAAGCAAACACAGGAGGGTTATGGCTGACAAAGTTTGCAGATGACTGCAAACTGGCGCCATAGTAGAAAACACATCTGACACAGATATCCTTCAGAAGGGTCTCACAGAAACGGATAACTGGTGCCAGAGCCATGGCCTAAAGTTAAATGCCAAAAATGCATAGTCATACCCTTCGGGAAAAACAAGGTTACCCCTAGCTACCAAATAGGTGGCAATCCACTGAGTACAGAAGAAGTTATCAGGGACCTGGGGACCCAGGTTGATAGTAGTCTGTCATTCGACACCCATGTAGCTAAAGTAGTTAGGAAGACCTTCTACATTGCCCACCTTATCATGAAGGGATTCTCATCTAGATCAAGGGAGGTCATAGTCTCCCTATACTCATCACTCATCAGACCAATGATTGAGTACAATGCCCCATTCGGAATGTATCTGACCCGACACTTGCAGCAGCTGGAGAGGCCACAAAGTTCCTCACCAAAAGGATAAAGGGTCTCAAACATCTGTCCTATGCTGCCCGACTGAAAGAACTCCAGCTCTATTCAGTCGCCACGCTTGCTCAGAGGTGACCTTTGCCTAACATACAAGGCCATGTCAAACCCAGATTTGATGAATATGCTTCACCTCAAAAATCTAGATCCGTCAGAGCCACAAGGGCGGAGACTTAAACCTCGACACGGCTATTAATAGGGCGTGCTGGAGGGATAGATTCATCACCCAAAGACTCCCTATGCTGTGGAATAAAATCCCGGTATATGTGAGGCAGAGCACCTCGCTGGCCTTGTTCAAGAGAAATCTTGACCAATGGATGGGAGATCGCAGATATACCCCAGGGATTACCTCAGTGTCACTGCTCAACAGAGGCACAGCAAAATAATGGGTATAGTTCCCCATACTAAAGGGGTGGCGTAAGCCACAAAACTATGGGCTAGGCTTGTAAATGCCCTCGGGCAGATAGCCTAGTATGAACCTATGAACCTATGAACCTATAGGCTAAGGTTGACCAATAAGGCAACGCTACTCAGTGTGCAACTGAGTTGCTTCTAGAGAAGCAAAAAAATCTTAGAAGTGTTTCCATACAGGGCATTGCTAAACATCTCTGTGTGAAGAGCAGCACTGAGCAAATGCAAAGCTTAAATATGAGCAACAGGGCCATGTTTTAAGCTAACTACCAGT
Source organism: Protopterus annectens (assembly GCF_019279795.1). Classification (NCBI taxonomy): domain Eukaryota; kingdom Metazoa; phylum Chordata; order Ceratodontiformes; family Protopteridae; genus Protopterus; species Protopterus annectens. Next base: position 1,984,864,962 of record NC_056725.1, on the reverse strand, counting down.
TAGGAAAGCACACAATCAGCCTGCCATCAGCAATCCCCAACTCTGACAGGATAGATCAGCACACTTCTGCCACAAAGGTGCAGAAAAACACTTTTTTAATACAGAATAATTGGTTTGGAGACCAAGTGTAACAAGACCACACAAACTGCATACAGCAGACCTACAACTAACAGATAAAATGTAATACAGTGCAATTAACTATTAAAACAGTAGTAGACAGTACAGTTTTTCAAAACTACTAAAGTATAGTCACAGTATATAAGAAAAGTGCAAAAAATACTTTGATCCCTTTTTTATGTTTCATAGCTCAGATAGACGAGGTAAACACCTACTGCCACTAGATGAATAATCCCAGCCCTCTTAATGTAAAACCAGAATAAAGGAGTGTCTAAAGTGAAATGCTACCACAAACAAACTTAAAAGATATGAAATACTACCACAAACAAATTTAAAGATACTGATACAGTATTGTACTTTAAACAGCTTATAAGAATGTGATTATTCAAGAAAAATACTTTGCTTTGTATAAATGAGCCAAGGGCCACTCAATTGTACAGAATATGTAACAGCACTAAAAACAAGATAAGCTGATTAATAAGCCCTCCAGCCAATAAACCTACATTCAGAAATCTCAAGTGTTTCCCCAGCCTAAAGAGACCAGGCTACCTACCATTGCACTAGGTGTAAAATCCACTGACCTCTTGATGTAAAAACAAGTGCTTGCTAGAGTATAGAAATGTGCTACTTTATCAAACAGCTAGCTACATAGCTCTCAAACCTCCATCTCCAAATGAGGAACACAACCTCTTATAATGTGGAACAAATGGGCAAAATGTGAAACACTTACTCACAGCTTACTAACAACTTCACTTAGGAAGTTCATAGGATGGTTAAAATGTGGTATTTTTACATATAAAAATGTATCTTGATGAATTAATATGATTCTGTTCTCTTTACCATGGATATCAGTTAAAAAAATTCCTAACACTGAATGTGTGACAGATGATTTCAGTGTGGAACTTTGAGGAACATGAACATTATAGGACCTCAAATGAGGAACGTTCCTCATAATGAGGTACACTTGAGAGGTATGGCTAGCTAAATAATGAATTCAGAACAAGTAAATCAGTAGAACGATGAGAGGCAAAATGCACTTTTTCGATATAAGCACAAGGAAAGGCAGGTAAATAATTCAAGATGTCAACAGCAGTGTAGAAAGGAGGAGCTTATTAAGCTCAAGTTGGGTGGGCAGCTTAAAAACAACAGATTTTAAAAGCAGATCAACGAAGAGGAGGATGGTTGTGAAAAACTAGCAGGGAATCACCAGCAGTGCTTTTAGTTTATGCAGACTTGAAATCTTCAGAAAATTACAAAGGCCCGGAAATTCACTGTGTATTTAAGTATCACTCAAGAAACTATTTAATCAATAAAGAAAAACCTTTTTGTGAAATGTGCAGGCTAGATAATTTAAGTGTCTGTCTCTCAAATAAAACAAAAACACCAGGGCAAGCAGATTTAGAACAGAAAGCAGCTCTATCACTCAAAGACAAAAAATATAGGTTTACTGCCCTCACTCAGCATGGAGCCACCAGCAGTACTTTAGTTTATGCAGTTTATGCAGGTTTGAACTCTCTTCAGAAAATGACAAAGGCCCAGAAATTCACTGCATATTTAAGTATCAGCCAAGAAACAATTTAACCAGTAAAAGGACATGTGAAATGTGCAGCCAAGGGCATTTAAGTGTCTATCTTTCACGCAGAACAAAACACCAGACTAAGATTTCTTAAAACAGAAAACAAAATGGAGCAGGTAAAACAGAAAGCTTTATAACTCACAGTCACTCACAGACAAAAATATAGGGTTACTTTCCTCTCACAACAGGGAATCACCAGCAGTGCTTTAGTTCATGCAGGCTTGAAATCTTTTCAGAAAAAGAGGAAGGCCCAGAAATTCACTGTGTAAAACAAAAAAACCAGGCCAAGCAGATTTCGTAAAACAGAAAAAATGAAGCAGGTAAAATAGAAATCAGCTGTATCACTCACAGACAGAGGAGGATTTATACTCAATAATGGGTCTTCAGTAATGCCTTGCAACTTTTTTTCTAAAAACACCATAGCATGTATATAGTTACATTGTACAACAGAATTGTAATCCCATAAGAAATTACCATACAACTTTTTGTAATCAGTCTCCATGTCGTTCTCTAGTACACAATATAAAGCTATATATTTTTGCTAGTAATGAAGCCACCAGCCAAGTAGGCAAGGGCTTGTATTTGCCAAAGTCAAATGTTGCCAAAGTTCTACACTCTTTTGTTTTCTTTGAGTTGAATCTAAAATATTCCCAAACACTTTTTAAATTCTGTTACCTAACAGGGCTTGTTTATTAAATTTTCCATGGAAAAAGTATAATGCTTTATGGTCCAGAATACTAAAAGGAAGCAGTTTATATTCACATAAGGACCAAGTATCAGTCTAAGCAAAGTAATCAATGTTAGTAGCAAAAGATCCCCTGATATAAATGTCCTACTCTAGGCCCCAGTTTAAGTTTTCCTTTCTGAAAACCTTCCAAAATCATTTAACAGCATTATTAACCTTCCCAGTATGTTTTCATAAGAGTCAATTTAGAACACCAACAATGGTAATAGGCAAGGAGACTAGAATGTATAGCTGCAGGGACCTAAATAAAATTTTACACTGATTTTTGTAACAGTAGGGGCATATAGAGAAATAAACCAAAAATACACCAAAAGAACCACAGAAATCACAGACAAGAAAATGCCCTGGAAGGGGGACTATGATATCCAATAATTTCAATTTTTTTATGTAACATTGAAATGCCACAACATAGGTCTTTCCCAAAAGACCAGTAAACATTATCACCCAAACAACTGATACTTGTTGTTATTGTGTTTCAATTAATAATGTGATATCAAGCAAACATATTATACCAGTAGGAAAAAGTTTACATTTTCTAAAATTATGGGACATCTGTATTCATTTATAAGGCTGTTAACTCTGAGACAGCATACTTGTATATTATCCCGTTCCCTGTTTTTTTTGCAATATTTTTCATCCTGTTTTAACTTTCATTTTCTAACGTATTCCCCTGTGGTATTAGTAGTATTAATATTATCATCAGTGGCATGTTCTTCAGTACATTCACTATTACCAGTATTTTCCATTTTCGTCAACAGTACCAGCAACACTATGAGTAGATTGTTCATCAATATCACTTTCAGAGCTAACAGCTCTGAAGGGAATATTGATGAACACAGATGTAGAACTCTCAGGTGGTATTGAAGCAGTAGTGGCCAAGTTTGATTTATCAGGGTGTTGAACCTGGGGACAGTTGAACCAAAAGTGGTCCATTCCCCTTACATTTCTTCCAGTTTTGCAGAGTATGGCTTACTTCCCCACAATGAGGGCATATCCTTTTAGTATAATTTTTGAATTAAATGATCAGGAGAGCCACAAAAACATGTTTTAGGTTGCCCTGGATAGAGAACATAAGCTTTTGACCCATAAATATGAACATCACAAGGAATTTGAACAAAATTTTCCTGTAACATTTTTAATATTATTCATAACTCCTATACACCAGTCTAAATGTTGTTATCATCATGTGTTTTTTAACCTCAAAACAGAATGGTAAAGAGAAGAAAAGAACATATTAACTTGTTCAGCTTGAATATGAGATGTACAAAACTTTGGTTGAATATTCATACTGATAAAGAAATAATTAGTCTATGGATGGCACAGTCTTTAAGTCATATTTCATAAGAAAAAGCTCAGCAAGTACAGACGTTTCAAAAGTTACATTGCAAAAAGGCTCTTTTCCTACATGGATAAAGGTTCCTATATCTTTACCAGAATGGAGGTACAAAGTAATTGCGTTTCTGTCAGGTTGACCTACTGTTTTTGGGAGAGGCTCCTTAGCAGAACCCCTTTCTGCTTTTTTAGAATACAGACTTTCTTGTCTTTTTGCAGATGGTCAGAGCTAGAGTGAAAGAATCTCCACAATTTGTACATTTATTACAAGACTTGCATTTGGAACCACTTTGACATATGCACCCATTAGGAGTCACAACCCTTTACATTAACGTCCTTCATTGGACAGGACTTCAAGTATTACATTAATGGTTAACTAAAGTGAATATGTATGACTCATATTTCAGTGATTTTTGATTAGTTTCACATGATGTGTAAGCTAAAATATGTTTGATATTGACAGTCATTGATTTCTTTAGCTAAAGGGTATTGGTATAGGTATATCTTTTGCATCAATATAGTCAGACTTTTTTGTGGAACACTTGGAAGACAAATTTATGTATGGCTCCAGCCATAATAGATTAATTCATATTTAATTAATATTAATTATTTTAAAGAAATGTATTTGTAGATTTTAGGTGACTTTTGATATATTACATATTTGCTGCATCTTCACTGAAAAAGTTACGTGATTTGCACAGTGTCTCTCTCTCTCTATATATATGCTTGTGTATATACATGCACACATATATTTAAAGTATTTATGTTTACTGAGAGTATTTGAACATTTAAACAGTTTAAGAGTTTTAACATAGACAGTGTATCTTCTTAAAAGAATAATGCACTGATGCCTCAAAAAAATTCTGGAGAGTGTTATCTTGTTTCCCCTGAAGCCCAAAATAAAGAAGTTATGTACTCACCATAACGTTCCATGTTTGTAGTCCATCTCGCCTACTTTCTTGCTAGATGGGTTCGGAGCCGATATTCGGCTCTGACTCGACTGATACTAAAGCTTGAGAGCTTTTACTGGCTCGAGGCTAGCCCCTATCCCATGGTGCCTCACGGCAATTTCCCAGACCTAGTTTGCAAGAAAGCAATAAGTATCTATCATGTAAGAAATATCAGAGCTGCATAAGTACAGACAAGGGATTTAAAATATAATCCATACCAGGTGGACAACAAATGAGAACCAGGTCAGACAGCACCAGTATAGTCCACCAGATCCCCCAGAAACAGGAAGGGGGTTGGAGGGAGGGATGCAAGAATGTAGGCGAGATGGACTACAAACATGGAACGTTATGGTTAGTACTTAATTTCTTTATGTTATGTAGTCCTATCTCACCGTAATTCTTGCTGGATGGGACAGAGTCCCTAGCACCTGTATCCCGGGTAGCACAAGCAAAGAGACTCTTCAGCACAGTGGACCCAAAGGAAGACCTGTCCTGGGAGGCCAAATCCAGTTTGTAATGAGTATGTGGTCTTGCCCAAGTAGCTGCTGTGCATATAGTATCAATTGGGAGCCTAGCTCTAAAGCACATGAAGTGGATGCAGCTCTAGTAGAATGGCCTTTGACTTTGATGGGTAATTGTTTGCCAACTGATTAATAAGCAAAGGAAAGGCAATCTGAAAGCCATTTTGAAAGAGTAACCTTGGAAACAGGGAAGCCCTTCTTCTTGTCAGAAAAGTAAACAAATAATTGATCAGATTTTCTGAATTTTTTAGTCCTGTGTAAATAAAATCTGAGAATTCTGTGAACGTCTAACTGGTGTAGTCTATACTCAGATTTATTAGAGTGGTTTGGAAAAAACACAATGGTATTATTCAGATTGTGCTCTGAGCATACCTTGGGAAGAAAGAAAGGGTTTGTCCTGAGTGAGACTCTGTCCTTGTGAAAAATAATATAAGGAGATTGAATAGTAAGAGCTTGCAGTTCTGAGACTCTCCTAGCAGATGTTATGGCTACTAAGAATAGTGTTTTCCACGACATCAATTTTAGGTCTGATGAAAGAGGATGGCTCAAAGGGTACAGACATCAAAGATGAGAGGACTATGTTTAAGTCCCAGGGTTCTAATGGCTGTTTGGAGGCTTGAGAAAAATAAATCCTTTTAAGAAGGTTTTACACAAGGAGTGTTGCATGACTGGATTTCCCATGAAGCCAAAATGGAAATTAGAAATGGCAGCAAACTGAACTCTAACTGTAGCGGCTGCAGCTCCTTCATGAAAAATTGACACTAGGAATGATAGGATAGACTCTATAGGAGCCATATATGGATCTACGCCCTGGTTTGTAGCCCAAATCGAAAACCTTTTCCATTTGCTGGAGTACAGTTTCTGAGTGGAAGGTTTATGGGATGAAATTATAATGTGTTTGACAGAAGGGGAATAGGGGAATACACCTGGCTATTTGTGGAACTGGAGCAGCCATGCTGTCATTTTGAGGGTGTGGATTGTGGGGTGGACCTGTCCTGATTGATGAATCAGAAGGTATGGAGATGGGTCCAGAATCCATGGTTTCTCCAAAAGGTAGAGCCACAGGAAGGGAAACCAAACTTGTCGAGACCAGTAAGGAGCAATGAGGATCAGGGAACTCCTCAACTGTTTTGCTTTCTGTATTACCTTCAGGATGAGAGGAAAGGGTGGGAAGGCATAAAGAAGTCCTGGGGGTCAATTGTGGACTAGAGCATCCCTGGTTGACATCCCCGGATGGGCAATTAGGGCAAAGTAGCTGCTGCATTTGGTGTTCAGGTGAGTGGCGAATAGGTCACAGCAAGGCTGGCACCATCTGTGAAAGATCTCTTTCGCAACTTTTGGATTCAGGGACCACTCGTGAGGCATCAGAATTGCTCGGCTGTCTTTGTCTGCTATTGCATTTGATTTGCCCAGGATGTGCATTGCTGTCAGGAAGCATTGAGTATCCATCACCCATTTCTAAACTCTTAAGGCCTCTCTGCAAAGCAGGTAAGATTTGGTTCCCCCTTGCTTGTTTATGTACCACACGATGGACATGTTGTCTGACTGAATCACAATTGTCCCGGTGGGAAGGGAGCTGTGAAGTGCTTGCAATGCATACAGCACCGCCCTCATCTCCAGAACATTGATGTGCAAGTGGTTCTCGTGGTTCTTGGACTGTAATTCCCAGATAATGCCCCCTCCTACCCTACCTGGGAAGCGTCCGTGGTCAAAACTGCTTTCTCTTGGGGAGGAACAAGTGGACGACCTAGGAGAAGTAGTTCTGTGTGCAACCACCATGTCAGATCCTTCTTGCAGGTGCTTGTTATAAAAATCTAGTGAGGCAATGGAAGGTCTTGCATCAACCATTGGGCAAATAGCCACTGAAGTATCCTCATGTGTAGACAAGCAAGAGGAACTAATAGGATGGAGGAAGCCATGGTCTCTGCCTAGGACTTGAAGGACTACTCTGGCCTGAACTTTTGGTTGTTTAGCAAGGATATGACTTGACTGCGTAGAGACTCTACTTTTTCTGGTGTTAGTCTTGCTGACATGGTGGTTGGGTCTATTTCTGAGTCTAAGTATACAATGTGCTGTGAAGGAGATAAGGCTGACTTTTTTAGGTTGACAGTGATGTCAATGACTGGCACACAAGGATAGAGTATTGTCCCTGGTTCTGATGAGTTGATGCTTGGTGGTAGCAGTGAGGAGCCAGTTGTCTAGGTATGTAAACACCTGGAATCCTTGACATCTCAGCTGAGCCATAATCACTGCCATGCATTTGGTGAACACTCTGGGGGCTGTAGTGAGAATAAAGGGCAGTGTTCTGAACTGAAAATGACTGGCTCCCAGCCAGAAGCGTGTCTCCTGGAGCACATGTCCATTTTGATGTGGTAGTACGCATCCTGGAGATCGATTGAGCACATCCAATTGTCTTTCCTGATCAAGGGAAATATCGACTGCAGAGTGACCATTCGGAACTTCGATTTCTTTATGTACTTTTTGAGCCTGCTGAGATCTAGGATTGATCTCCAGTCCCCAGTCTTTTTCGGAACTTAAAATAATCGAGAGTAAGTTCTGGATCCTACTTGCTCTGCAGGGACTTCTTGGATGACTCTTTTTTGCAGCAACGAGATGACCTTTGATGTTGCACAGTCTAGTTGGATGGGTGTTACGTCTGGTAGAGACCAGTTTGTTGGGGGTTTAGAAACAAAGGGTATCAGGTAATCTCTGGATATTATGGTGTGTACCCAATGATCTTGTGAGATGGTTAGCAAGGCGCTTGGGTACAGTGATAGATGACCCCCAACTGCCTCCAGAGATGGACAGTTGGGCAACCCCTCAGGGGCGATGGAAGGGACAATCCGAGAAAGTTTCTCTATCTCCCTGGTGTTGCAGACCTCCTCTGCCATGAGGGTGGCATCTTCCATTATATCCTCCCCCTCTACCTCTAGGGGAGGGTTGACCTTATGCCTGAGGGAACCTTTTTGGGATTTACGAACCACATTTTCCCTCCTGTATTACCCTTGGGATAGGGTCTAGATGGGAGGGAGAAAAGGACACCGACGGCAGATAAGGTTTTCCCTTCCTGCTCACACCTAGTCAAAGTCTCTTTCACTTGGGGTCCAAAAAGAGATGAACCATCAAAGGGGACATTAGTGAAGGAAGACTTGAAGGACTCCATGAAATTACAAAGACGCATCCAAGAATGTCTCCTGAGGGATATTCCTGCTGCTGCTGCCCTACTCACTCCATCTGCCGCGTATGATATCAGCATCATGGAGGAGTTAGCTATGGATGTAAGGGTGGAGAGCTGTGCAGAAACCTTGTCCATGGAACCCGAAGCTACTGAACCCTGGAAGGTATCTCCTAACTCTTTCAGGAGATCCCTCCGAAGACGAGTAAAATGGGTAAGGTAATTCAGCGATCTTAGTGTAAATGCCGCTGAAGAAAAGGTACACTTCCCATACCTATCCATCATCCTGGACTCCTTGTTAGGAGAATGGATATTAGAAGATGTTTTGGATAACTCCTTCTTGCTGGCCGCTGCTACCACCATAGCATCAATGGGAACTCCTTTACTAAGAAAAGTCTTTTCCTCAGGTGCTGTCATAAACTTATTTGGCTTCCTCAGAATGGGATACACTGAGTCTGGAGAGGTCCAGGCTTTCCATGATATGACACCCAAGAGTTGGTCATAAGGCAGTGTCACCCAGGAGATGGAAGGTCGGGAACCAAAGGCCTCAAGATACACTGATTCATCCTCAGTGGGATTAGAGGTCTTCCAATCACCCCGCTGTCTAAGGATTTCTAGGATGTCAGAAAAGGGGACATCCTCAGAGGGGGATCTAGGGGACCCTTCTGATTCCTCTAAATCAGTGTCTGACGTGACAGACTCAGGTGAGTCAACATGCTTCCCCTTACACAGCCTCTTCCGATGGAGCTCTCCAGTGGGATAATCTGGTGAGGTCTCGGAAGTGGGGGCACCTCCAATGGGAGCTACTTGGGCCTCTGGTTCCCTATGCTGTGGAGGTGGCAGGGAGGAAGAGGTTGCTGCCTGCTGCTGGTGGGACACAGGTTCCAAAGGTATGGCTTTGGCAGAGGACAAAGCCTTCTCTATAGCTTCAAAAGCCTTTCCCCCTTGCTCCAAAGAAGACCTCCACTCCAAGGAGATGGATGGTCGGCTCCTAGCAAGGGGGAACGGCTCCGAAGCAGAAGTGGGGGCTGAGCTGATTTGAGCCAAGGCTCCGAAAGGGTCTGATGAGAAACCAGCGTGACTGTCCCCCTCAGAGTCAACTCGAGAGCACTGGCTCCCAGATCCCTCAGCTCCAGACTGAGCCACTGAGGATAGAGTAATTGGTTTCGAGGAAACGGGTTGAATCCCTGGAGCCGACGGGTCCATGACAGAAAAACCTGAAGTAATAGGCTCCAAAAGTGAAGTAGTCGGAGGAGGAACAGTGGTAGGTAAGGGGGTCGGCTCCAAAGCCTTTGGGTCTGGAGGGGCCAATTTTCTTGATAGAGCTGGCTCTGAAAGCAACCTCTTCACCACCCGTTCAGTGTCCTCATCTGATAGAGTCCTGGAGGACCAGTAGAGACAGAAGGAGATCTCCTCCTCTCCAAAATAGGACATCTCAAGGTGGGTGACACAGCATCAATGTCCAGTAAAATTTTTGGTGCCGAAGGTTACCTTGGCACCGAGGAGACCGATGGCACTGAAATGGACAAAGTTGAATCGGAGCCAGAACTTCTTGGCTACAATGCTTTGGTCTTTTTCATCGGCTCAGAAGCTGAGGCCGAAGATTTTCTCTTAGAAGATTTTGGAGCTGGCTGACTGAGTTCCAGCTGTTCCTGGAAGGAACTGGTCATAAGACCCCTATCAATAAGTTTTCTCTTCCTGTCATTTAAGACTCTGTTGCTAAATGCATGGCAAAACGTGCAGGGCTCCTGCAAATGGGCTTCACCTAGACAGTGCACACAACTGGTGTGACTGTCTGTAAGAGACATTCTCTGTGAGCATCTATCTCACTTCTTAAACCCTGAAGGGCAATGATCCTTATGCTCGCTATCCTTATCTTTAGACATTTCAAGTACAAGGTATAGGCTAGTTAGATAAACAAGAACAACAATATAAAGTACTAACTACAGACAAAAAGGTAGTACAGAAGACAGAAGTATATAACTTTTTGTTTTTTCAAACATGCACACACAGGGAGGAAAGGCCCTCTAAAAATGGGCACTACGGCCCTCTAACTTAAACGGGCCGTACAGTCCTTGGGGGGGAATAGGGGTTGAAAACTCTCAAAAAACAGTCACACAAGTGAGAAATATTATTAAAGTATGTAAAGGATAGAGAAAGTCAGAGAGAAAGACTAAATTTAGTAAATAAAGTTTTACTTAGCCAATGAGCCAGTAAGACACAACCTCAAAATTTTCACGGCAAACGAGATCTGGGGAATTGCTGTGAGGCACCATGGGATAGGGGCTAGCCTCGAGCCAGTAAAAGCTCTTGAGCTTTAGTATCGGCTCTGAACCCATCCAGCAAGAATTACGACGAGATAGGACTACATACCATGATTTCTTTCCTATAAATAATTATACCACATAGAGCCATTGACTTAAACTGCTAAAGTTAATTTTTTACTTTCAGGGTTGAAGAAGCTTATAGAAGAATGGAAAATCCCAGCTGCATTGTCGTTGATTCTGCTCCATCTAAAGAAGATGTTCTCCAGCACATTCTCTCTTTAATCAGACTTTACTGTGGACTGTAGCATGTGCCATGCTAGGTAACAGTAATCCCATCTTGGCCAATAGTGACTTTGGTTCCTGCATCACTACAACATTGCTATCGTTATAGGACTGCACATATGTCAGGGATCATCTGTACAGCAGTATAAATCAATTCTTTACTTTATTGTCTCATGGAGAATGTTTGCTATCATATAAGTGATTGCTGATTGATATATTGTTATTTAGTATTTTTATTGTGCTTTCTACTTAATAATTAAAAGATCTTGATTCTGAAGCTTCATGTGGCTCATTTGGAATTTAGAATAGCAAAATTAAAAAGTGGCACAGTATGTAATTCTTCTGTTCCGTCCTACGTACCTTGTAGTATATTATTGGCAGAATTCATGAAAGTTATTATATAATGCAAACTTATAGTAGCTACTGATATTAGTCTTCATAGAATTGTGTTACTGAAGGTGAGATTGTGGAATGCAAAAAAATGCAAAATGGCCATCTGGTATGTTGTGCTGTCAAAACGTGCAGTATTTAGAAGGAAGTACATCCATAGCACTGGTTCAGATACATGCCAAGCTTTATGGAGGATATAATGCTGCAGTGGCCCCAGAACTTCACTGGTCCAATTTGCTACTGTGCTATCTGTTCACATACTGATTGGTGCCTTGTAAGGCAAGGCGTGCACCAGACATGTTTGCAGATCCTACATCACTAACTGGTACCATTCCTGCAACTTCACTAGGTGGCTTGTTGCATATATTGTCAGGTTATACAATGTTATGCAAGGTGTGTGGTTCTATGGTAACCCAGTGGTATGCAGAAAAGTTGTATAATATAGCAATAATCCATGAGTGTGTGGGTAAATCCAGCATTACCCACAGCCAGCTGTGGGTTATTGCTATTATACAATGACATTATTTAAGAAAAAAGTTAGTTACTTTTCTTAAATAATGACCTTATATAAGGTCACCGTGCTGCTCTTCTATGTTTTTCCCCAGTATCCTGGGGCTTTCCTGATGTACTGCACATGCGTATGGGACTTTTGTTCCCATGCTTATGCAGTACATCAGTGCTGTGTAAAGGAAGAAAAAAACACAAAATAGAAGCTCACTTCAAAACCACCAGCACCCGTTGCTTCAGTCACCACCAGTGACCTATATTGTCAACGATAGTTATTTAATAATAAGAAATTCAGTTTAAGCAGTGAAAAATGAGTACGACCAATTCTGGTCACAAGCTGTACCACAAATACTTTTATTGTTGAAATTAGTGAGTAAAAATGAACACTTTCATCCCGATAATATGGAACTATGAATTATGAAGTTCTGTTTTATGGGGATAAAGGCGCTCATTTTTATTTATTTATTTTAGTTTAGTTTTGTTTACCGGGAAAATGTCTGACTGGGCAGTGCTGCCAGTTTTCAGTGGAGGCCCAGGGAGAAAAGCTCCATACAGTAATAACATACAATAACAATTATAACTACAATAATAACAAATAAGTAGTAAATAAAATACAGTAATAAGTACAGTACAGTGATAAAACAGGCAGTAAGTAGAGGCAACATATAAACTGGTACACAATAATAAAACACAGACTAAGGAGATAACAACACTTGCATCTTTGGAACTGCAACAGTAGGCACACAGTGATACCCAGTAAACTGTAAGAGTATGCAGCCCTAATAATGCTAATATACATTCTGTCTGCTTTTAGGGTCTGTAAGTACTAAAAGAGATAGCTTAGATGAGAGAGAGTAGGATATGTGTAAAAGGGCTGGTAGTTTTTACCCAGGGCTAGCACAGGAGCAAGTCCATGATAACTTAAGAAGTCTCTTAAAGTCATGTATGTTTTCTAGTGACTGGATTTCTAGAGGAAGTTTATTCAATGTCTTTGCGACATTAGTAGCATAGAGGGAGTTCTCAGAGTTATACTTGCTTTTGGCAATGTCATCTAGTGATTTGCTGGGGCTTCTCAGTAGACGATTACAGGCATAGTGGTGTAGTAGTCCCCATAGGACTTTATGGGCTATAGTAAGTTGGTTGAAAGTTATTAGGTTTAGTAATTCTAGCCAGGATATTCTTTTAAGGGATTGACAATGATGGGATTTATACGATGAGTCAGTGGCAAATTTTGCTATTTTGTTGCAGTAGGTAGTTAGATTATTTAGGTCACTTTTGTTTAGATTGGTTAGTAGTGTGGAGAGTAGTTGGGTTCTTGCAATGGTGATTTTACTTTCAGAGGTTGGGTAATTTCTGCATCTATAGAGGGTACCTAGCTTTTTGTGTACCTTTGTGATGGTTTGAGCTATAGGTTTGTCAAATTTCATATTGTGATCTGTTATTGCTCCTAGAAGTTTAATTTGGGCTGTAGGTGTAATGGGGGTATTGTTGGAGGATGTTATTTTAAATTATGTATTGGGTCAGTAGCCTTTGAGGGATGGAATAACATTAGCTGGGTTTTTGGGGTTAAGTATTGGTTGTGAGTCTGAAAGTAATTTTTCTTTTGCTGAGAAGGATTCTTGGGTGATTTGTTGCAATGTAATTGTTGGAGTGATGGGGCAGAGCATATTAGGGTTGAATCATTGTCGTATTGGACCAGATTGGCATGGAGTGTAGCCTTGTGCAGGCTGTTGGTGAATGTGGTGAAGAGAAGGGGTCCAAGGATGGATCCTTGTGGAAGACCTAAGTTTACAGGAGAAGGGAGAGAGGGTGTTTTCCCATTTAATGGCTTTTTGATGGTTTGACAGAGAGTCTTTGAACCATGATAGTGTGGAGTTGTGAAGTTTGAGTTCAAAGAGTACGGTTAGTAGTTTGGAATGGGAAACTGTGTCAAAAGCTTTGGAGAAGTCTAAGAATATAGAAGAAACAAAATTACCATTGTACCAAAGTACTGTTTTACTCACTGTTCTCAACAATAAAAGTATTCGTGGTACAGCTTGTGACCGGAATTGGTTGTAGTCCTTTTTTCACTGCTTAGACTGGATTTTTATAACTATCATTATGTAACTGTCGTTGGTAGTATAGCTCATTGGTGGTGAGTGAAGTGATGGGTGCTGTGTAAAGGATCAATGGAGAAAGGAAGATCTCTGTTGCTATTTTTGTTTGTTTTTCATTAGAAAAAAAAAACAGGAAACTTTCAATGTATGGGACAGAGAATATAAAAGGCTAATCAGGTGCGTTTCTCTGGTTTTGCATAACGCACCTGATTATCTTTTTATTTTTGTCTGCCCTGTCTCTCGCATTGGTTTGAAGTTTCCAGTTTTGTAAGTTTATTTATATTTTTTAAAAATGAAAGAAAAGTACAATTTTTATCACATATATTAATGGAAGAAAGTCCGGGAGACTGGACCTTTTTCCAGTGCTTTGTGCTCGATTTACAGTGGGAACATTGGTTGGGCTGACCAATCAGCATGCACGTTTTTGAATGTTAATGGCCAGTCATTGTATAATGCAGCATACTTAATAACTGATCTGTTACGCTGTCCTAGACAAATATGCAGAGCACCAGTCATGCTACACAATGAAACAAGAGATACGAGATGGGCATGTCTGTATCTGTGTAACCAGAATATAGGAGGAAAGTAGAGTAAGACATTGAGCATTAAATATATAAGTAGGAGGTGAGAGGGGCATAGCTCTGACATTAGACACTGAGCATTAACTTTATAACCTGCATATGGGAAGAGTTTGGCTTTTTCTGGAAATAGGAGTTAGATGTTGATACTCTTGGACAATGATGACTTGTCATGTAGACACTGGATGGGAGATGTGACTACAGATGATGAGGCTATGTTAAGGGTGCTAGAAATGGAAACCTTAGATAACTAGTGTTACTATACTTTGAAAACTAGGGATGTATTGCTTGGACATGCATTGTAATGATGGCTATATTACATATTCCTGTTGAAATACATAACATGAGCCACCATTCCTCCATAGTTATTTATTACGCAGTCTGGCAGTTTTATGCAATAAGATTAATCGCACAGCCAGGCAGCAGACTGTAGGACTAGTGCTGTGAATGCATTCGGCATTACTCCTATCCTAGTCCATCACCATCTACCAAGTTAGATTGAGTAGCTAATGCCATGACCCCTAAATGCGCACACACACACACACACACACACACACACACACACACACACACACACACACACACACACACACACACACACACACACACACACACACACACACACACACACACACACACCAACACATTGCTTGTATTATCAGTATATTGAGCAGAACATTTTCATAGAGAAACTATAGCATTAAATGTATATTATATCTTAAATACTGATGTTCACTTGTTTGACTAATAGTGGCTAATATAAGCAATCTATATTATAAGAGAGTAAACAGTTGAGGAACTGAATATTCATAATCCCAGTACAGAAAACACACTGGAAATAATAGTTTATTGGTTACATTTGTTGACTCAAGGTGTTTGATTCCCCAGTATAACTTGGAATTAGAGTATAGTCTGTTTCAAGCTTTTTATGTTCTTCCTAAGTTTATGAGGGTTTTTGATAGTGCAACTGATTTCTTCTCACACTCCAAATATGTGATGGTAGGTAGTTTGGTGATGCTAATTTGTTCCTAGGTGTATTGTTTTTGATGGACAGCATTGCATCCAGAGCCAGTTGCTGTCTTGTACCCACTACAAGCTGGAATAGGCTTTGTTATCATGACCATGAACTGGATAAAATGTGTATCAAAAATGGGTGAATGGTTGGAAACACACATTTTGATGGCTGATAAGGACCACTTGGCCCACTTATTCTGCCTATTTCACTGCATTCTTGGCAAGCTGCACTTGTCTATTATACTAATAAGAAAATGATACTAAAATATGATTTGATGTCATCTCAGTACTATATAGCACACACAGTCTTCATAACCTTTTAGCAAGTATCATTAAATGCACTTTGAGGTCCAGATTATTAAGCAGTATAGGGTGATCAATTTTTACTGAAAGAGGACCTGAATTTTGTTTGAGAATAGAAAATGTCTTTCAGTGTTCCCATGTTTACTACTAATGCCATTATGTTTAGCATAATTATATAGGTTCCATGAAATGGGGGCTATACATCATTTGAATTTTTGGTAAAAAGAGGGAATTAAACCAAGGAATTCTGTACCATATCCAGTTTGAGTTATACAATAGTTTCTAGTCCTCCCTCTAGCAAAATGTCTAAGTTTAGATTCAGAGAATGGTATTTTATGAAGGTATTTCAAGAAAATTTAATGCTGAAGTTATAAATCTCATTCAGTCTTCTGTGCGAGTTAGTGGAAACATAGATTTCATTATCTGTATAACTGAATACCTTTGACACATCTTCAGGTTCCATATAAAAAGAACTATTCTCTGACACAAATTTAACATTAATTTGAACCATGATTTTAATTTTAATATGCAAGCCAGAAGCTTGGATGGAATTGAAGCCAATTCTGAATACTTGTCACAGATTTTGTATTCAAACAGTGACACTTCTGAGACATGCAATGACATGAGTTTGTATTGAACACTCAAAGAAGAAAATTTACCCGAACTGTGTTTTGATTGAAGCCTTGTATGTAATTGTGAAAAACGTTCTGCCAAGATAATTCTTTGTTGTAATCTACATCTCTTTACGTATGATGCTTTACTAACTAGTAAACCTCTTATTATAGATTTAAAGGCAGATCATCTAAGGACAGATGAAATGGAATTGTACATTTATGTGACATGAAAAGTGAATGACTTAATGGTACAACTTTCTTCTCAACCTCCACATTCTGCAGAAAATGCAGATTCAGTCTCCAATTAATTTTGTATCAAGGCATGACTGCATTGTGGGTTTTAAGTGTATTAACAAATGAGCCAAGAAAGGTTTTGGATCTTAGCTATACGCCAGTCTATAACTTTTAAATACACTCCTCACCAGGAAAAAAAAAATCGTGAGCAGTTTCTTTGCTGAGATTTTTGTGAAGAAGGTGAAGTCTCTCCACCTGGACCAGAGAGCTTGGTAAGGATGAGCCTACGTGCCTTAATTAATGTTGTTAATAGTTTTATATCTCGTTTAACATGATGCAGTTTATCCTAGCTTGTCTAAGTGAGCAGTTTATTATATTCCATTCCCATGTATTATTCATTGTTGTATATAAAAAACGATACAAATTGATTGAAAAAAAAAAAATTGTTTGTCTTGACAACACAAATAAACTTAACTAAACATATCATGTCATGTCATGTCACATTTTGCATTCTGCTGCAATGAATCTCCCTTTAGTACCTCTTTTAACCTGAACAGTATTTAAGGAGAAACCCCTCCCTACCAAAAATGGCCGCTCCATAGCTATTCATTAGTTTTTTAGAAGCCAATGTATAAAGTAGCCATTTCTTTTTAGATTAATCAGCCTAAGATGCACACATATGCACTTCTGGATTAGAAGACCACAGAGGATCCTGAGCCAATTCCCAGCTGCCCCAATCACTGTCTGGTTAAGTTACAAGTTTGAAGTGACACAGCAGGCAAATGAAGGCTGTGGGAATCAAATCTTGTACCACTGGAATTAGCTGGCCAACAGGTTATAGCCTTAATCTTCTGCACTAAGTGCCAGACTGTGAGTCTTCATATTATAGATTAGGTGCCAGAATCATTTCTTCTGAGAAACTACCTAGAAGCCATAAACATTCCAAGTAGATTTTTTACTGCTTTCCTTGTACTTTGTCAGTAAATTCAGCACAATATATTGCTACTTGACCTCCCCCAATAGGTGATTTTCTGTGACAAACTGACAGTAAGATATAAGTGCTCCTGTGCCAAACAAAAGTCATGAATGAAGACCTTAGATTTTTAGTAAATTAAATACATTGTCAACAATGCTTTTTGGTAAAAGAGAAGCAGCAAACCAATGATCTTGCAAAGATCTAAATTGTCAAGCTAGATCAATGTAAACACAAACCACACTCTATGCCTAGCTAAACTAAATAAATGAACTCTTTACAAATATATATGCTTGGACTTCAAAAGCAGGATTACATGCTGCTCCAACCTGCACAAAGTCAACAATAATAAGTTAAGTATTTTTGTGAGAGAAAAAACATTTCACTATATGATATATATTAATTATAACCTGCAAAGTGGTTAACAAAATCAAGTGTAATCCTTTAAAATTCTTATGTTACTGTTATACTAGAAGTCCAAAATTATGCTGAGAAACTGCATCTCTATGTTGCTATATATCGATCTCAAGTATTAAAAGGATGGTTTAATTCAGATAACACATCAGAAGTTGCTTAACCAGGCAAAAAAGTGCTATACCTCTGAACTATAGTGATGCAAATCATCTTCAATAAAGTAGGCCAATGGCAGGTGATTGCTTATCAGCCCTAGAATCCAAAGAAATCAGCCCATCTCCAAGGGTGGCCTGATCTACAGTGAAAATAATATAATGTGAATTATGACTAGATGAATACTCAAAACTATCAAAGCAAATGTAGTATCTGCTCTCAACTGTTTAATTTCTCTAGACAGATACTATAGTGATTGCAAATGAGAGGACTTCAGCTTAAAATTGAATAATAAGCTGACAAACAATGTGCATTGTATTTTTAGGTTTGTTTGCAGACTTCTTCATGAATCAGATGACTTCTCTGGCTCCTTTAACCATGATGGATATTTATATAGAGCAGTTCATCTACCTAGTGGCAACTCAGGACTTTATATTTGAATCAACAGCATAATCACAAACTTTTCCCATTTTCTACATGTGGTTGGGATGGCACATTATCTGGTGCTATCTCTTTCCACTCACTGTCACTCTTCTGCATTCTTTAACAGTCATGCCTGATTACTGAAGGTCTTGACCTACACAATTCAGATATCTCTTTGCCGGATTCCGTCATTTCTTCATGCCTTCTTCCTGAATATCCCAGTTTTATTCAGCAGATTATCTTTTACTTTCCTGGACATGTACTCAAACTACAGTAATATGTTCTCTTTGATGTTCTTTTTGATGAACTCTGCAACTGGAGAAGCTTTGATTTCTGTTGTGATGCCTTCTTTTTTCCACTTTTTCAGTCACTTCATCTCCATCACCTCTAGCTTCTTCTACTGCTATGTCTTCACTGCCCAGGTTTCTGTGCAATATAGTAGCATTGGCACACCACTGTTTTACACACCTTACTTTTCAGCTTCTTTGACATTCTTCTGTCACACACTACCCCTGAAACTCTGTGGCAGTTTGCTGCAGCCCCTAAGATTCTAGCCTTGACCTCCTCATTCAGACTTCCCTTCTCTTTAACCACCGCCTCCCAGATGCTTGAACCTTTTCCACAATCTTCCCTTCTATCTCTTCTCTCAGCTTTTTCTGATTGCCCCCCGTTTGCTACCATTACCGATGTGTTACCTGTACTCAGTTTTATCCCATGTGCTTTCAGTTTTGTATTCCATTCCTCTCCCATTTGCAGAATTTCTTGTTCATCATTTGTCTGTAATGCCACATCATATGCCTACAGCACTTTTGGTGATCTGTCTTCTCTGACCTGTTTGTTAATGTAGTCCATCACTAGTATGAACACTAGTGACCACAGAGCTGAACTCTGATGCACACCCACTACCACTGGGAGCTCCTCTGTCAGTCTTTGTACATTGTCTGCACTAATTCTGCCAGTGTTCTTGGGACTTAATACCTTTGCAGGAGTGTCCAGATCAGCTTTCTTGGCACCTTGTCATATACTTTCTCCAAGACTAGGAATGCCCAGTTAGACTCTTTCCTCATGATTAGCTTCTTCTCAGCTGTCTGTCTCACTGCAAACATCAGGTCAGTTATGTTGCATCGTGATCTGAATTTGAGCTGCTCATCTCTCATCATACTTTCCACTACTGTGCATATTCGTTTATCAATCACTCTCTCTCTAGAACTTTCATGCACTGTGGTTGGCGTTTAATATCTCTGTACTGCCCGTAGTTGTGACTGTCCCCTTTGTTCTTGTACACTGGCACTAATGTGTTTATTTGCCAGTCATCTAGGATACATTTTTGTCACCATATTGCTATGAGTACCCTTCAGAGTGATTTCTTCCCTAACTCACCCAACATCTTGATCATATCTGCTGTGACCTCATCTGAGCCTGCTGCTTTCCCTTACTCCATTTTCTATAGTGCTGGTCTTATGTTTTCTAGGGTGGGCTCCTCTTCTTCTTTCATTATAGAAGGCCAGACCAGTACAGCTTCTGTGTAGGTTTCTTCATTCAGAAACTGCTTAAAGTAATGGTTCCTTCTGCCTCTGATATCCTGTGAACCGATGAGCAGGTTGTTGTTGGCATCCCTTATGAAAGGTGCCAGATGACTACCTCCTTTATTCTGTCTTTGCCTTGCAGCCTGATAGAATTTCGTTGTGCCATCTGCTGAGTCCCTTTCCAGAAGCTGGTAGAGTGCATCTGATGCCATGTTCTTTGCTACTGCAACTGCTCCCTTAGCTTGTTTGTTAGCCAACCATTACTCCTTCTTGTCCTAGTCATTCTTTTCTATATCCCACATTTCCCTGCATTCCTTTCTTTAAATACCTTCCTGGACTTCCTCTTTCCTTCACCAGCTTTCCTTATGTACCTTATTTCCATACCTGGCTCGGTTGCACATCTGTTCAATAGTCCTCACACACACTGTTTTGAGGCACTGTCATTTTTCTTCATCTCTGCCTATTGTCACTTCTATAGTCCTGAGTATTTCCTTGAACATCTATGATTTCTCTCCAGTAGACGTGGATGTCTTCAGCCTAGTCTCTGTTAACCTTAGATACTTCTCTGATCACTGCTTGCAGTTGATTATGGCAACCAGTGGCCTATGCTGTTGATCAACTGTTTCACTGGAAATTACTTTGCAATCTCTGATTCTGCCTCAGTGCCCTTTCCTTACTAGGAGGAAGTCTACATGAGTTGCATGTTGGCCACTCCTGTATGTGATCTTGTGTCTTTCTCTTGCTAAACCATATGTTGGCCACCATCAAGTCAGACAAGTTAAGAATGGCCTCTCCTTCTTTATTCAAGTTGCCCAACCCATGTGGATTCATACAGTCCACATATCCTGTTTTGTTTCTCCCAATATGTGCATTCACTCCACCCATTATCAAAATCAACTCACGTTGCCTTGCTTTAAATAGTAGATCCTACAACTGCTGTGTGAATGCACTCATTTTCTTGCTAACATAAACCTGCTGTGTGGCATAAGCTGAGATTATGATTACTGCCATGTCCTTACATCAGAGTCTGATTGCCATGAGTATGTCACTAATTCTGATGACATTTTCAGAAACCTGTCTGTCACCACAATTCCTGCACCATTTATAGTCTGTCCTTCCCTGAGTAGTAGACTCATGATTCCAAACAACATGGTTCTGTTGCACTTCCCTTCCATCTTGTTTCCTGAATACAGATGTCCTGCCTCCTCCTTAACATCATGTCATCCACTTGCAAGCTGCATTCTGTCATTGAACATTTTTTTTGCATAGCTGTCCTTAGTTCATGTTTAGCAGGCTGATTGATTTTATGTCCACCTTTCTCTCAGCAGGGCTATCACAGGTTACCTAAGCTTGGCATTTGTGGACACTGGCTGCCCAGTAACTTATGGATCAAGGGATGCTAGGATTTATGGCAGACACATACTAGCCAATAGGGGCACCTAGACCCTTTCTGCACTTAGCATGGGTGTCTTGTATAAGTTGGAGTAGGTCAGGTCTTCAATCCACTTATGACTGGCAAATATCCAACCCCTTTTCTTATGATATAACAAAGACAAGCCAAATGGCTCAAAAACTTTTAAACAGTAATAAAAAGTAAAAGAAAAAAGCGAGCCAACAAGGCAGTATATTTGCATGAAACACTAGTTTATAAGTTTACAAGTTAACACGTTTTTCAGCCATTTGGCTCGTCTTTTGTTATATTTCATTTATTTTGAACTCCGTTGCTTTTTTGCGAGGAAACACTTTTTTATAGCATTATTTTGGTTCTTAACAATTATGGAAACCTTGCTGGTTCAACTTAACCAGTCTATTCAGAGACTAACTTCTGTAGTGATGGAAGGAAGATCAACGAATGTATCTACCAATACCCTGACTGACTCACAAGCTGAACTGTTTACGGTGCATTCCCCAGTGGCCCAGGAATCAACGAGGACCATCCCAGCGACTGTGAGGCCAGATAGAGACCTGAATGAATGGTTTACAGTGTTTGAAGCAGATTTTTTCAATGAAAACGCTATTCCTGATCAAGAAAAGCCATTAGAAACGCATTTAAGTACCCTTGATAAGCTTTGTAGAAAGTACAAAACACTTAACTAGACAATGCATTTTTAAACAAATTAGTTGCTCTCAAACAATTTCCCAAAGGCTTACAAGTCTGGAAACAGCCTTTGGGGATTGAGGAAGGGTCCTCTGCTTTTCGAGAACTTGTGGCTTTATTTGACAAGACAGGTTTTGAAATGATGGACATCATTATCAGAAACAACAACAGTACGTTGGCTGTTTTGCAAAATGAGATTTCAGTTTTAAATCAAAGTATTATTTCAGATTTACTTTTGGAGCAATTCAAATTTAAGTATGAGAATGTTCCTAAAGACATTAATAACTTTGTAAAAGAGAACAGCTTGAGAAAGCAATCTAAGCTTGACAGAGACAGGGCTGATTATTCAAATAATCAAGTATATATAGGGAGAAAACAGCCCCAGGGAAATGTGTATGAGAATAGCCCTCAAAATAATGAAAATATTCAGAACAGTTCTGACGGTGAAAGGGGTTTTAAAAACACCAGGGGGAGTAATGATTATTCTTTTCAGGAGGGTCAACAACTAAGGAGGT
Organism: Protopterus annectens; assembly: GCF_019279795.1. Lineage (NCBI taxonomy): Eukaryota > Metazoa > Chordata > Ceratodontiformes > Protopteridae > Protopterus > Protopterus annectens. Next base: position 1,984,842,159 of record NC_056725.1, on the reverse strand, counting down.
CCGAGAGACTGAAAAATCAAGGGAAATGGACCCCCTGGAGCAGGCAGAACTACAATGTTCAGAGCAACAGGAACAGCAATTATTTCAACGGGACAACAGCAGGGGTGGAGGAGAGACTTTCATTGACTGAGTTATTTAACACAACTGCTATGTCTGACCAAGATTCGTTGAATGTAGTTAAAAATGATTGTTCTGATGTTGTAATGGAATGTAATATTTTGGAAAGTGATGGTTTTTATATTTACAATTACAGTGATGTCACTGTTAGTGAAGGACATTTTAACTTGTTTAAAAAAGGGATATTTAGTGTACCTAACTATAAGACTGAGATTGCAAATGGTTTGATTAACTTAAAACTGTATACTAGAAAATTGAATCTCAGTTTGTATTTCAAAAACAGTAATGTAGGCTTGGACAACAACTTGGTGGCCAAATGAAAGAGAACATTCACCCCCCCGGTCACCCACTTATATTGTCCTTTGAAAAATGATGTGAACTACAATTTAGAAAAATAGTCAGAGACTAAATATAACACTAACAATCTTATGAGAGATGAAGCCACTATTTTGAATGAATTTGCAGGAAACAAGATGTATCAGGTAATGAAACCAGACAGTGGTGGAGAGTAGTCATTATGTCTCATATAGATTACAGTTCCAAAATGTTTGAAATATTGAATGATACCTCAACTTATAGTATGACTTCAAGAAATGCTGTTAATAGAGCTTATGCCAGAATTGACATTTTTTTATTTGATGCTCTATTTCAAAATGAAGCAGAAACAGTGGGCGTAAAATATTTAACAGTTGAGAAACCAAGAACACCAGTAATCTTTGGAATACAAAGATTCATAAAAATGTGTACTACCCCCTTTAGGCCAATAGTAGCAGCCCGAGGTTTTAAAATTGAACCAGTAGCAGCATATATATAGATAAATGGGCAAATTTAGTGGTAAGTGAGGCACAACATATACTCAAAGACTCATGGCACTGTTTGGAATTATTAAGACAAATAAACACAGAGAGCTTGGATTTTTGTTTCCTAACTGTGGATGTGGTTAACTTGTTCTCAGTAGTCACTCATAATGAAGGGTTAGATTTCTTCAGGGAAAGCTTGATGGGTAGCAAATCAGGTCTATATTAGAACATCGAAATTTCACAATTTCAAATGTTCTAATATTGACCCCTATTCAGCGAATGCTGAAAATATTGAAACGACAGAAAACCAAATTTTTTCCTAGGGAAAGAATTTGGTTGTCTGTTTCTGTCATTTTGCTATTTTCAGCGCTGTGGTGGAAAGTTACGGGTCGGGTTCAGGTAAGTGTGCGATTTGGCATGGGTTAGGTGAGTTAGGGTTAGGGCGCGGGTTAGGGCGTGGGTTAGGTATGTGTGCGATTGTGTGGACTTGAGGGTTAGGATGGGTTAGGTGAGTTAGGGTTAGGGCGTGGGTGAGGTGAGTGTGTGATAGTGACGGACCTTAGGGTTAGGGTTTGGGTTAAGGTAAGTGGATAGTTAGTGGTGTTTGTACAGTTTAGTGTAGGGTTAGCTGTAATATTTTAGGTGTATATGTGTGGATTGCTGTTTGTTTGGTGTACTTGTGTTGTGTGTATGTGTTTTGGAACAGCAAATTTTTTCCCAAGGAAAATATTCGCTGTTCTGCATGTTTGATGTTGTCAGCATTCGCTGAATAGGGGTCGATATTAGAACATTCAAAATTGTGAAATTTTGATGTTCTAATATAGACCCAGCAAATCAATAGATCAATCCAAGGTCAATTTATTAGTTGGTCTCATGGAAGTAGTTTTGACTAACAACTTTATGATTTTTGAAGGTAAATTCTGTCATCAGAAAGCAGGAGTGGGTATGGGGGCCAAATGTGCCCCTAGCTTTGCAAATCTGGTTCTCCTAGAATGGGAGAGAAAATATGTTTTTTTCCTCTGCTTTTATGGCCGATGTATTGTTGTATGTGAGGTTTCTGGATGACATACTAATTTTATGGTGAGGAGAGGAATATGCGATGAATGACTTTGTAAAATACATCAACGCAGAACCACTTTCCTTGAGTTCACATATAAATGGCACTATGATAAGATAGAATTTTTAGATATTGAGTTGACTAAGGACATTGGTTGGGGCACCTTGGCCAGTAGTATCCACAGAAAGGAAACATATTCCAGTATGTTACTGCACTTCAACAGTTGCCACCCCTTCCATCAGAGGAAGGGTATAATAAAAGGCCAAATGGTTAGGTTATCTAGGCTTATTAGTAATGACCAAACATTTAAAAAAGAGTGCTATACATTAATTGGAATGTTCCAAAACAGAGGCTACCCCTTAAGTCTTTTGCTGAAAGTGAAGATAGAAGTTATGCTTAAAAGAAATATTACATTTAAGCCTATTTTAAAAGCAGGTCTAAATACTAATAGAACCGACACTGCCAAGCTAGGCACCAATGTTCTGGTATTACAATACAATACAGAAACATCAAACTTGGTATCAAGTGTTAGTAATATATGGGAAACTCACTTTGACAATGAAATGAAGGAAAAGTTGGGGTATAAACCTAAGGTTGTGTACAGTAGAGGGCGTCATATAAAGAATATTCTTGAAAGTGTCAATAGAAAACAAGGCAAGCACAGGTCATTGATGTACAAATGTGGTGCTTGCAAAACCTGTAAAAATATAAATGATGGTACGAATGTCTTTATAGGAAGTTTTGAACGTGTTATAGGATGCCCGGGCAGGTACAACTGCAACACCACTATGGTGGTTTATTTAGCTACATGCTTATCATGCCCTGGTTTCTATGTAAGCAAGACCAAAAGAAAGTTACGGGATCACATTACTGAGCACCTTAGAGACATTACAAATAAAAAAATGAACAATGCTTTATATGTTCACACTCTAGAATGTCCCAATTATAAGAGATTTTTATTCTTTGTCATTGATAGAGTGCAGAGTGACTCTAGGGGTGGGGATGATGAATTAGAATTAAAAGCTAGAGAAACTAAATGGAAACTAAGACTAAATGCTTGTTGCAAGCCAGGTTTAAATGACTATTGTTCAATAGCTCCTTTTTTGAAGCAAAGGGCAGCAGAGGTTTAATTTTAAGTGTACCGTGAAAACACTTATCAGACTGCAACTAACAGATCAACTATGTTTCGCATTTTTACGTTTATTTTTTTTAACTATGTTTTATACTATTATGTTCATTATAAGTATTAACACTAATATTTTTATCTTAAATGTACTGATTATTGTGGTTTACAGCATGTTATTCTGTATATGACATATTCGGGGAAGTATACCTTTAAGTTTAGTCAGGGTAATTTCATTGATGCAAGCAAAATTATGAATAATTGTTTAAGTAATTAGAGTATATAAAGGAAGTTACATCATAACTGAGTGACTCTGATGAAGCCAATTCATGTTTCTTGGCAAAAGCGCTTAGTTGGTTTTACTTTGACAGTGTTTAATGCTAAATAAACTTGTGTTTCACACAAATACTGCCTTGGTGGCTCCCTTTTCTTATGACATTAGTCACATTGACCAAATCACCTAGGGGCAATTTGTACACCATTAAGTGGATAGCCTTGACACACCACACAGTCTGTGATCTGTGTTCTCTAATCTAGGGTATACTGTGTACCACAGTTGATGTCCCAAGTGGTTGGTTTACACAAAAATCCCTCCTGTAGGCACCATCTAGAGTCTGTACCGCTGCTGCCTACTACTCCATTTATATACTTGTATTTGAGTCCTTTAACAAAATTAGATCTTGCTGTGCAAGTTGTCCCAATGGATTGAAAAAAGTAAAAACCACAAACGAATGCAAAAACAGAAAGGTATCAAAGTCACCCAAAGCAGCCGATAAATAAGTTCCTGAACTTATATGATTTATTTAAAAACAAAATGTTTTCGTTACATCCAATACAGTAACTTCTTCAGAGGAGAATAACAAGTTAACAAACGGCGCCAAATTTAAACCTAGGCGTAATTACGTCAATGGTAACTTGGTCTAGAAAATTAATTAAACAAATAAATATCCATAATTCTAAATGAGAAGTAAACTACTTCAAAAAGTTGTTATAGATCTTAAAATCAGTTATTATCATAAGAAACATCAAAGTGCAAACACCCTTGTTAAAAATGTATCTAATGACTTGATAAACTAAGTTAACAGTAGCAACTAATAAGTAAAACCTTTTTATAAGAGTTATAAAACCAATGTATTAACAAGTAAGATATGACAACATAAATACATTTCACTTGCAAGTAAACTCCGCCACCTATAATCAAAAATGGACCACATGCAGAACTGTAAAAGCTATCTTAAAAAACTCCTAAGTTTCAAGAGGCAAGCTATATTACAATTCTCATTAAGTCCTGGCAAAGTAAATGCATCTAAATTAAGTTGCCATTCCAATTCACGGACTTCTAATAACAGAGACGATGGACCGCCTCTGATGTCCGGTGAAAGTTGGTCAATGGCTTGAAAATAGAAGCTATGACCAGGATTTGTGTCTACATGTTTGGCTAAAGCGTTGTCTTTCTTACTTCTTCTTATAGCGTATATATGCTCGTAAATTCTCTCTTTGAATTTACGATCAGTTTTACCTAAGTAATACGCGGAACAACAGTCGCATGTAGCCAAGTATATGATACTTTTAGAATTACAGTTAAGTTTATGTTTGTTGATAATTTTTTTATTATTAACCATAAAAGAACTACCTGACTTGACAAATCTACACATGTTGCAAGAACCACATATAAACGTTCCTGTTACCCTACTGCTTATGGTAGCTTTTTTCATTTCCAAGAGACTTTTGAGGTTAGCCCCTCTTCTATACACAATAGATGGAAAATAACCTAACTTATCCACTAAGTATTGGTTACCCCTTATAAAATACCAGTTTTTAAACAGGATACATTTAATTTCTTCTATGTCCCTGTTAAAAGTAGTCACAAAACTGGTTTTATAGTTTACTATAGGAGCCAAGTGGTGATGGTCTTGCTGTATAATAAAATTAAAATTAACACTAGGTTCAGTTTGTAATGACTCCGAAGTAGAAATATGTACACTATTCTCACTTAATCTAAAATCTGACTCAGCGAGTGGTAGGGAGTCCACTTTGTTATAAGTTAGAAGAGGTCTATAAATGCCTCTATTACGTTTCAATTGGACCTCATGAATGAGGTCGTCCACCATACGAGACGGATAACCCCTGTTGATGAACATGTCTCTAAGGAATTGGCATTCCTTTATAAATACTTGTTCAAGGGAACACATTCTTACGGCTCTGATTAACTGGCCCTTAACTATAGACCACTTTTATTTATAAAGGTGAGCACTAGAATAGTGTAAAAAAGAGTTACAGTAAGAAAGATTTCTGTGTATAGCAGAATGGAAGCAATTATTCTGGGGGTCTTTCGTTAATTTTACATCCAGGTAGTCAATTGAATGGACATCAAATTTGTATGTAAACTTGAAAAATGAAGTAGTCAAGTTAAAATAATCCAACAACTGTGATGCCTCTTCTGTGTCACCTTTGAAAAGAATGAAAATGTCATCAAGGAATCTAGTGTAATAAACCAGACGAGGCATATAGTTCACATTGTTGAAAACGAAAGATTTTTTATTCTTTGTCATTGATATAGTGCAGAGTGACTCTAGGGGTGGGAATGATGAATTAGAATTAAAAGCTAGAGAAACTAAATGGAAACTAAGACTAAATGCTTGTTGCAAGCCAGGTTTAAATGACTATTGTTCAATAGCTCCCTTTTTGAAGCAAAGGGCAGCAGAGGTTTAATTTTAAGTGTACCGCGAAAACACTTATCAGACTGCAACTAACAAATCAACTATGTTTCGCATTTTTACATTTATTTTTTTAACTATGTTTTATACTATTATGTTCATTATAAGTATTAACACTAATATTTTTATCTTAAATGTACTGATTATTGTGGTTTACAGCATGTTATTCTGTATATGACATATTCAGGGAAGTATACCTTTAAGTTTAGTCAGGGTAATTTCATTGATGCAAGCAAAATCATGAATAATTGCTTAAGAAATTAGAGTATATAAAGGAAGTTACATCATAACTGAGTGACTCTGATGAAGCCAATTCATGTTTCTTGGCAAAAGCGCTTAGTTGGTTTTACTTTGACAGTGTTTAATGCTAAATAAACTTGTGTTTCACACAAATACTGCCTTGGTGGCTCCCTTTTCTTATGACATTAGTCACATTGACCAAATCACCTGGGGGCCATTAAGTGGATAGCCTTGACACTCCACACAGTCTGTGATCTGTGTTCTCCAATCTAGGGTATACTGTGTACCACAGTTGATGTCCCAAGCAGTTGGTTTACAAAAACATCCCTCCTGTAGGCACCATCTAGAGTCTGTACCGCTGCTGCCTACTACTCCATTTATATACTTGTATTTGAGTCCTTTAACAAGATTAGACCTTGCTGTGCAAGTTGTCCCAATGGATTGAACAAACATATTCTTTCACAAATTATAGAAGCATTGGCCACATATGTAATGCATATTTTCAGATGTGGTATAGCTACAGGTAGCTGAGATGAAATTCCAAATGCACCAGTTGTGCAAAGCACAGTATGCCGAACAGTACACAAAGATAGCTGATTTTTATAGGAAATTACCTTCAATGTGATTTTTAAAGGACTACTGGCAGTTATTCCCTTCTTCTGGTAAACTTTTCCCTTCTTTGAGTTGATGCAACCATTGGGCTGGTACATATAAGTTCATGGTGTATGGGGAAACTTACTGTACTGTAAAACAATGCATGCTGTTTACGTTTTCACCCTTCTGTGCTTTGCTTTTTTATATATTTAGCTACTTTTGTTTACCAGTATAGTCCGATGGTGGAAACCCATTTTCAGGGGAGGCCTGGGGAGAAAAGCTCCACAGCGAAAACAAAAGACAAATTTACAACATTTTATCAAACTTAAAAGAAATAAACAATATTAACAAAACATTAGTTAGCAATATAACAACTTCATTGAATGGCAAGCAATATGCAAATAGTAAATTCATAATAAGTAAGGGAGATCAGATTGATTAATGAATTTTCCATGTAGAACATACTCATAATGGAAATTATACTAAAAAATAGGAGATAGAGAAAACAGAGTAATAAGAGAATGGAGTTAGCAGGATAGTCAAAAAGAGTGAGGTGGGAAGGAAAGGTGGAGAGGTGGTAAGTACAGAAGAAAGGGACAGTAGTAATAAAGTTTAGAATATGAGAGTTGCTATGTAAGGAATGGATTTAGCCTGGATGGCTACATGAGCGAAGCCAATTTTTGCAAAGGAAATCTTTTAGGAGTTTTCTATAGTGAGCTGGGTTATAGCCCGAGGGATAGTATTCTGTATTTTATAGATGTAGTTAGAGTAAAGAGAATCACCAGCTTTATTGTTGGATTTGGAGACGTGTAATAAGGATTTGTTGGTGGATCAAAGAGGACAGGTGTTAGAATAAGGTTGGAGCATTTATTGAAGGGCAGGAGTTTTATCAGGTTGATGTACTATGTGAGCAGTGGTGAGATGAGTATAAGTTAAGTGGTGTGGTAGTTCCAGCCAGTTTAGCTGGTGTAAGACAGAGCAGTGATGAGACCTATGTGGCTTGTTAGTAGTGAACTTTGTGATTTTGTTATAGCAGGATTCCAACTTGGATAAGTCAGTTTTACTTAGGTTTGTGAAGATAGGAGAGGCATATTATAGTAGGGTGGAAAGTAATGCACGTTTGATGCTGACAATGCTGCTATTTGAGGTTTAGTAGAAACTCCAGATATCATTAGAAAGTGGGTTGTTCTAGGCAATTGGATATTAGCAGGAATTTATTTGATATTCAAATGAGGTGATATGACAAACTTAGGCAACTATAGACCTATAAGTTCAAGGTGTATACTGGAATAAAGTTTCTGAAAGACTTTTGTTGAAACTAATTCCATCAGATTTCTTCAAAATTAAAGAGATCATCCAGGACAGGTTTTTAGTAAGGGTGATCTTGTAGGAATCTGGTCAGTTTTTACATCACAGTAGAAAAGATGCCTTGGCCAACAACATATCAGTGCGTAATATTTTTCTAGATTTCACCAAAACTTTGATAGTGATCCCCATAGTTCAATACTAGAAGCTTTGAAAAGAGGGGTTATTAATATATTTGTTTTAAAATAGATTGAATTATGGATAAGATAGAGGCAATCATGTTAATATAAAAACATAATTTTCAATTTATTCAAATTAAATGAGAACACCTTATGTTTTATCAAAACCATTTCTGTTTAATACCTTTATGATAACAATGCCAACTCAAAACCGTGTTTGTTACAGAGATTTGCAGATGATGCAAATTTGGCTATGATAGCTGCAGCCCTGTAAGTCCAATAGAAGCTACAAAAATGTTTAGATCAACATGTGACCAAATTAACTTTAAACATAAAAATGAACTGTTTTCCATCTGGGGCAGTCAGAATCTGGGGCAGTCAGACCAACAATATGCATATGCTACCAGTGATGACCTTTTAACTAGTGGCAGTCATTTTAAGGATCTGGGGTAGTATCAGTGGTGTGATCAGTGTACTACCTCAGTAAAAAAACTTAATATGTAGTTAACAGTGCTTTAAGTTTTACAGCGATGTAAATGAATTAATTTGAAACTGCTCTGTAAGCATTATGATACTTTTAAGGGAAAAACTGTAGGCATGTGAGGTTCCTGGTACCTCGGTTTAAAACAATGACTGGACCAATAATTGATTACTGAACAAATAACATTAAGAAAATTATAGATCATAATATTGGGCTGGCTATATTAAAATCATATTCCACACCATTGAGAAAACATGAACTCATGTTGCAATTAAAGCTGAACTCTTTTAGGAAGCCTGGACTAAACTAATACTGTTCAATTAAAAGTGCACTGGAACTTAGGAAACTGCCATATTGTTTACATAAATAATTGTATTTTATTTTATTTTATTCTACAAATTGGTTTTTAATACCATTTTAAATCAGTTGAAATTTAAGTGTATATTTTGTTTCCATCATCATACATACATTTTTTCTTATTTTTATTTTTTTCTGGTTCTTTTTTCCACTTTATTCAAAATGATGTGTAATAACAATACTAACTAATTATACAATATATATATTTTTTATAGATTTTTTTATAGATTGTTTTTAGGGTTCTTGTACACAGACCTGAAGAAGTCTAGAAGGACGAAAGCGATCTTTGTTAACAATAAGTTATGAAAATAGAAATTGATTTTTACATGCAAAATGTATATGTATATATTTATATATATTTTTTGATTGCCAATTGAACTAAGGTTGATATATTTCCAGCCATGTCATATATTGTCTTGGATAAAATCACAGACTTAATAATCTACTTAATAATCTGGTTAAATAATAGGTACCGCATCATTATAAATTTGATTTAAAGTGCATAAAGGTTTATATATTATTATGACAGCTACTAAGTAGGGCAGGACCAGCTCGGATGTCACACTGATGGGGGAAGGGATGTGAATTTAACATGTGTATGAATAACACTTTGTTTTACAGCACAATAAACCACTCCCATGTTTGATAAAAAGTATATATATATTTAGAAAGCTTGTGAGGAAATTATTCCTCTATTTTTGTTTTACTTGGATCGCTTGTGTGTGTACTTAATAAAGGATTCTTGACTGGAAACAAACTGCCTGCCTTGCTTGGATTACTTTCGAATACTTAGTAATGCTATACAATTATATATTTTCTATTATTATTTTTTGTTTTGTTTTGTTTTGACTTAAGACGAGTTTATGTTCGCTACTTCTACTACAATTGTCTGATCTGATTAATATACAGTGATTAACTAGAAATATATGGACTGAAAATCTTCCACACAGAGAAGTTTCTTACACTGTCTTTGTTTATCAAGACAGACAAGATGAAACAACTTGCTTATGTCAATAGAGAAGCATGAAAGCACTACAAAAAAAATGTACTTGGGTACCCAGTTACTGGAATAAACTTCTTACTAAAATCAGGGAGTCAGAAAATGTGTGTAAATTTATGAAGCAGGTTGATGTACATTTTTGCAACCATAGTTATAAGGCAAAAAGTCCAGGAACAGGGCTCCAAGATGATCTCAACATTGTCCTGACCCAAAATTAAACATTAAAAGTTTCTAAAATGTAAGAATAGATGCACTGATGATACGGTTATATATGTGCACAAATTGAGCTTTTGTTTTTAGGCCAGAAATTACAACTGGAGAGCTTAAATTGCTTGAAATCAACAGTAACTACCTATACATAAAGTTCATATAACACTGATATGTGATTATTTATGTCAGCTCAGTAAAGGATACTCAGCTTGTAATGCAATCAATATGTATCAATTAGTATATAATGATTTGTTGAGTTGCCCCGTGTCAGAATGCAGACCAATAAAAAAAAATGATCATGGACCTCATACCATTAAAACTCCAAACCTTGTGTTACCTTAGACACTACAGGGGAAGGAGATAATTTTTCCTGTACACTACGTTGTCAAACTGTGACGCATGGAAGGTAACACATCTTTAAACCAAAGGTTGCAATGATTAAGTACTAATACCAGAGAAGAAAAAGGGAGACATACCAATGCAGCATCTCAAAATGGTTCTACCTACGTATTTGTACAGATACTGAGAGTAAAGTGTCTACTCAGTCATCAAATTACCAAGAAAACTATAAAGTAGTTCAGCCACCACAAGAGAGAGGGATGTCATGAAATTCTTACCTGAAAAAAATGGAATCAGGCACAGTATGAATTAAGCAGCAGCACAAATTACCCTTGGCCAAGTAAATCTTTACAGGTTTGAGAGATTTACAAACCATTCAATGCTTTATAATTACCATCTTCCAAGTCAGTATTGGTCTTTTTCTTGCATATTTATAAGTTTTGCATTTTGTTCTCATATGCTACAGGCACAATTAACTTGTATATGTCATACTTTATTTTGTATACATTCTCAGCAGTATATTTGGGAAAACAAATCGTATATACTGTCTACAAAATCAATAATATACCATCTGCTATGTCATACGTCATCCTAAGCATAAGGAAATTATCGAGATGATTTCTTCATTTGATTCATACTACATAGCTCTAAATACATTAAGATATCTCATTTCATTTACATTTTGTATCATTTTGTATATATGCTGTTCTTCATTTGTGCCATGCTGTATCCTGTGTTTGCCATTCAGTTTAATTCTCTTACTTTTCTAGTTGGATATTACCTCAAAATAGCCCATTTCCTACAGTCTGTTTGTTTAAAGCAATCCATATCAGCCATATTTAACAATCTGTCACATGTACTAGGAAAGCTTACCCAGACTCTGCCACAAGTTGCTGTGAGGGAAAGGTTAGTTTGTTTTTGCTTTCTTGTATTTTGTGTTGCTTTATTGCCTTCTTCTGTTTTGTATATTTTGATTCTCTGTTGTGAGTCACACAGAAAATTTCCCCCACCCTCCCACTATGGTGATGTTGTGTTTTGAAACTCAACCATCCTAATACTTGCCTGCCCCTTATGTTAATTTGAGCACACATCTACTTCCCTCTCCTCTGTCATTGGCTATTGTGAGTAAGCACAAATTTATCATTTTATGAAATCAACCCTGTTCATCTATTTAAAATTACTGGCCATCCTACTGTTTTCCATAGAACCAGAATACAAAGTGCCCATCCCCTTTCAATCTATCTTCCTCTTTTAAAATTAGTGGCTCTCCACTTAGATAGCTACGTAATCCCATCTTGTACATCAAACTGCTTAGTGCACACTGCAACTCTTAGAATATTAACCCATTTCGCCAGTTTACCTTTAAAATCTGCAACATCTACTTCAAGAACACCAGTTACTAGAGAGCCTTCATTCTGCCTCTTAGCAGTGATCTTGGGATTAGTGCTTCTGTTTTGCTCCTGGTGAGAGAAGGAGCAGAGTGCATAGATTTCTGACTCTTTCTGGTTGGGAAGTGTCTGTGCTTGACCTTCTTGATTGGTCTGGTTGCTGTCTTAGGATTAGTGCTACGGTTTTGCTTCTCGTGAGAGAAGAAGAAAAGGAGTATTGTATCCCAGCAGAGTGAAGTCGTGTTGAGAATAATACTAGTAGTAGTAGTCAGAAAGTAGTCATTCAGGTGACTCTCCTCTTTTCATCATTCCTGACAAGCTAATTCTTTCTTTTCAGTAAGTGCTGCTTGATTTACTTCTAACTTCAGAATATCTGCCTAAATACTTTATCCATAAATCCTTAGGCTCTACTTATTAGGTTTCCCCTCAAGTGTTTGGCAGTGCCATGTATAGCCACAGACACTTAGAGTTGACATTTTTCCTGTAAAAGCTCTATTGAAATTTCACCAATACCAAGTTGCACACAGGACAACTAGTTTACAATGACAAACACTAACCCCAGAGTTACAAACCCGGTACTTCTGACATTGCTTTATATTCTCACTCCAACTGTCTAATCAATAAATAAGGGTCCACCCATTGCCATGGATATGAACTTTCCCACTATCTCAAATGTCAGCTTGTAGATATGAGGCAATGTAGACATTGCCTCATGTTTACTGACAACCACTTAATTCTCAGACAAACTGATATGATATGTAGGAGTTGTATTTACACAATGTCACTGGAGGCAAATCTATCACATAAAAGCACTGTTAATGTCAATAAGGTTGTCAGTAGTACACATTCTGCACCCATCACACAGTTCAAAGCAGACACATAAACCCACATATGCTGAACTATTTAAATGTAACCTTCATAAACCCCAAAGGCCACCTAGATGAAGTACACATAATGAAAACCGTCATCAACCCCAAATGCACTCTTTCAAAACAACACATACATCAACACATACAGCCACATCTCATGGGGCCTCTACTTCTAAGCCTATATGTTAAGCCTTCACAGAATCCAATATTCTAGTCATTGGAGACACCATTGTGATATACACTGATGTCCCTCTCACCAGGCTCATTTAGGAGAAAATCGCAGTCAATTGCTTATCAGGGGCCAGGATCCACCAAATTATACACACACTCAGGTCACTGGACCACAAGTAGCAGTATGACTCAGTGGTTCAGTCATGTTTCATGTGGGTGTAAATAACCTGAGACATACCTCCCTAGACTACATGAAGAAAGACATCATGGGACTCTTGGAATATGTGTTCCAGGCTTTTTTAAGCCTAGCATTGAGCAGCATTTTACCTTCTCCAAGGATAATGCCGTAATACAAGCAAAAGATGACTGACTTTAATAATTGGATTAGTTTCTGGTGTCATTCAAAGGGGTGCAATACTTGTCAGCATGGAAGGAGATGGTCAACAGCCCACACTGCTTTGCTAGGAATTGCCAGTGATAGTCTGCACTTCTCCCCTCTAGGCTTCAAATATTAGCTAAAACACTGCCCACCCCACATAATGCCTTTTTATAGGCAATGCCAAACTGAAAGTAGTTTTGACATAGCAGATCAAAACCAAGAAAATCTAAAGGTGTTACTACTCAATGCTAGGAGTTTAAACAAAAAACTACACCCAATAGAAGCTCTCTTCACCGTACAGAATGCTGATGTCTGTGCAGTCACTGAGACATGGTTTAAAGCTACAGACAGCACACCAAGAGTGCAAGGTTATAATGCCTTCCACACATTTAGACCAGCTACTACACAGATGGGAACTAAAGGTGAAGGTGTCTCAATTTACATCAAAAATAAAAATACCTCAAGGCTGGTCAAACAGGACAATGCACTTGAGCTACTCCATGTTCAAATTACCATAGGTAAAATCCAGTATCACTTCCTTGCAAGCTATAGGTCCCCCCATATGACCCAGAAATCCCATGCCATGTATTTAAACTTATTAGAAACACTAACCATCCAACCCAATACCATATTCATGGGTGACTTTAATTATCCCACTTTTAACTAGGAATCATATACGACACCAAATGTAGAGGAAATCGAACAAATAAAATTTGCTGTGACTTGCATGGCAACTAGGGACAAACTTTAAAAAACTTAAAAAAAATACATTCATTCAACACAACTACACAGGTAAGTGCTTTCACATTAAATTTACTAATGCTTTGTCAGACAAAAGAAAAACTTCAAAGAGTCTCTTAAATACAAAAGCATCACTTCCCAGCTCATTAATACATATTCAAACTGACAAATAATAACAGAGAAACAATAAATCACCAAGGATATTCACCATCTCATCAGCAAGCGCTGCTAGAGAGTGCATCTCTTAACAATGACATCACAGAAAACTTAAATCCTGTAGTTTAAAACAGCAGCACTATAAAACACATATGCTTGTATTCATGCAGTACACAAAATTCATGTAAACAGGGCAGAACAAAAACTATTCTAAAACTAGTATACTACCCTCCATGAACTCTATAATAATAATAATAATAAAAAATATATGCATATATTTTTATCTCCATAAATTTTTCTAAACCCTGAAACAAGTCATTGGGGGAGGGGTGCATTTTAAGGACAGGTTTCAGGGACATGGAATCATTCAAACCTGGTGGTTTAAAAGATACTAACTCAAGTATCCACCTTTGCTCTCTAGCTGCAGTAATATTTTTAACATTTCCCCCTCTACCACCGAACTTAACAGTCTCCAAAACAAAAAAACTTGAACGTATGGCATGTCCCTGACTTCTTCACATGAACAGCAAGTACATTAGTTTCTCTCACATTCCTGATATCATCTGGGTGTTCAAGGATCCTATCTTCGAAACACCGATTTGTTTTACCAATATAAAAGGGAAAACATTCTTGACAAAACACATAGTAAACCACATTGACTGTTCTACTGTCAGCATAAAAAGAGAAATCTATGGTATGCTTCAGTATCGGGACATTAATATAATTACAGATATTCTTAAAAAGAACTGGGAATATTATACGGAGCTGTCCTGAAGTTGCTGATATAGCAGACAATGGATTGCAGTTTCATTTTTGGAATGACATTTCTCTGAAAAGACAACTCTGCTATAGGAATAATACAGACTGTGTTGACCTGTTTAGTTATTCATGCTCCGGCACTTTTCCATGTAGGAATTGCAGAGCATGGCATTATATATATTCTGGCCACACTTTTGAGCACCCGAAGCTGAAGCATACCATAGATTTCTCTTTTTATGCTGACTATAGAACAGTCAGTGTGGTTTACTATACATTTTGCCAAGAATGTTTTTCTTTTTATATTGGTAAAATGAATCATGTTTCAAAGATAGGATCCTTAAACACCTAGGTGAGATCAGGAATGTGAGAGACACTAATGCACTTGCTGTTCATGTGCAGAAGTCAGGGACACACCTTACATTCAAGTTTTTTGTTTTGGAGACTGTTAAAGTTAGGTGTTAGAGGGGGAAATGTTAAAACTATTACTGAATCTTGAGAACAAAAGTGGATAACTTGAGTTATGATCTTTTAAACCACCAGGTTTGAATGATTCCATATTCCTGAAACCTGTCCTTAAAATGCGACCACTCCCACACTGATTTGTTTCAGGGTTTAGAAAAATTTATAGAGATAAAAATATATGTATATATTTTTTATTATTATCATGACAGAGTTCATGGAAGGCAGTGTAATAATTTTAGAATAGTTTTGTTCTGTGCTATTTGCATGAATTTTATGTACTGTATGAATAAGAGCATAATATGTGTTTTATAGGGCTGCTGTTTTAAACTACAGGGCTGAAGTTTTTTGTGATGTCATTGTTAAGAGACGCACTCTCTAGCAGCGCTTGCTGATGAGATGGTGAATATCCTTGGTGATTTATTTTTTCTCTGTTCTTATTTGTCAGTTTGAATATGTATTAATTAGCTGGGAAGTGATGCTTTTGTATTTAAGAGAATCTTTTAAGTTTTTCTTTTGTCTGATGAAGCATTCGTTAATTTAATGTGAAAGCGCTTACCTGTGTAGTTTTGTTGGCTAAACATATTTTTTTTTAAGTTTTTTTAAAGTTTGTTTTATCTCTAGTTGCTGTGCAAGTTGCAGTAAGTTTTATTTTTTCAATTTTCTGCTTTTTACTTGTGACTGTACCCAACAGGTTATATACTTGTTTCCACCAAATATACAGGCACAGACATTCCTGGATTTTGTAAACACAAACTCCCTGGACCAGATTGTCAGTACATCAACAAGGGGTGTAACCATACTGGATCTGGTCCTCACAAATAAGGGAGAGTGCTGCACACACCCTTGTATAATGTCTTCTCTGGTAAGGTCACACCACAAAATGGTCTCCTATGAAGAACAAAAATAAAACCTGGAGCCCCAGCTAAGCCTGGAATATTCAGGAACTGCTCTAAGTCTAAAGTCTTACTATTAAGTGATAACCTGCCAAAATGTCAAGCCCCAGTAAACCCAGAGAAAGCTGTGTCCTACAGAGAACTGTGCACAGAATCCCTATACAAGTGTCTTAATAGCTGTATAGAGGTAGCTGTACCCAACAGGAAGAAGTACAGAACTAACTCAAAAAACAAGCCACCCTGCTGGAATCACAACATCAATAGGCTGTATAAAAGAAGGAAGAAAATCATGGCAAAATTAGGAGGTGCAGCACCCAGCAAGATAAAAGCACTCTCATCAAAGTAAACAAACAATTTAGATGACAAATAAAATCTACCAAAGCCTAATTTGAGATGAATTTGGCCTTCCAGACCAAGACCAACCATGAGACATTTTTTAGCTGTGTCCACAACCTCAAAGGTAATAAATACACAATTGTGTGCAGAGCTCATTGGAAATGGAGGCACCTATACTGAACCAAAAGATATAGCAAACCTACTGGCCAACAAGTTCAGCTCCAACTTCACCCCTCTCTCCCCATCAACCTTACCTCAGGAAATACCATTAAATATAACTCTTCCTGCTATCACTAGGGAACAGATCTTTAATGCTCTGTCTAAAGCCAAGAACACTGCATCAATGAGCCAAAACAATATCCTAGCATGCCTTCTAAATAGCATGAAACATGATCTATCAGGCCATCCTCTAAACAGGCTTCATGCCTCATGAATGGACAACAGCATCAGTCATCCCTCTGGAAAAAGGTGTGCCATCTACATATCCTGGAAACTACAGACCATAAGTCTCACCAGTCTCATATGCAAAGCCATGGAAAGAATTATTATGGAAATAATCAATAATGACATTAGAAACCTCCAGACATTGGACACAACTCAATTTGGTTTCATCAAGGGCAGGTCATGCTTACTTAACCTGGTGTACTTCTTTGAGAAAGTCAACAAAGCAATGGATGAGGGTAAAATGGTTCACATTGCCTACCTTGACCTAGCAAAGGCATTTGACACGATCTCCCACTGTGGCATTGTTGGAAAAACTTAAGAGGTTAGGTACAAACCCTTATGGCACTTGGTGAATAGCCAGCTGGCTTACAGACAGGACCCAGGAAGCTAAAATTAGGGAGTCCACCTCTACAAAGAGGCCAGTCAGAAGCAGAGTCTCTCAGGGCTCAGTCCTGGGACCGCTTCTTTTTGGCATTTACTTCTCTGAGATCACAGCAAATGTTAATGCCTTTGGCTGAATAAATTTTCAGATGACTTAAATTAGGAGCTGTCATTGAATTGCCCACTGACACAAATGTTCTCCAGGAAGGGCTGACACAGGCAAACAACTGGTGTCAGAACAATAAACAACTGGTGTCAGAGCTATGGACTAAAGCTAAATGTCAAGAAATGCGTAATAGTATCCTTCAGAAAGTCATCCACCCCTGGTAACTACCATATTGACAATATGCCCCTAAGAACTGACCCAGTAGTCAGGGACTTGGAGGCACACATAGACAGTAATCTTGCCTTTGACCATCACATGTATACAGTAGTGAGGAAATCATTCCGTGTTATGCAACTTATAAACAAAGGTATGTCCTCTAGGTCTGAGAAAGTCACTGTTCCACTGTATTCGGCATTCATCAGACTTGTCATTGAGTACAATGCCCCCTTTGGTATGTACCTTACCAGGCATATCCAGCAACTGGACCATTCACATAGGTTCCTCTCTAAAAGAATACAGGGTGTAAGTAACATATCCAATGCAGACCACCTCAAGACTCTATCCCTGTATTCTATCTCCAACAGACTGTTGAGGGGTGATCTATGCCTGGCATATAAGGCATTGTCAGACCTCACTCTAATGGACCTCCTGCATATTCACAAAACAAACAGCACCAGAATTACCCATTCTGAAGACTTAAACCTTGTCTGTGATATAACTAGGACCTGTTGGAAAAACAGGTATGTATCCAGAGACTATCCCTTCTCTGGAACAGGATATCCACCCATGTGAAACAGAGTTCCTCCCTAACACAATTCAAGTATAACTTGGACAATTGGATGGGGAACAGGAAATTAATCCCTCATTTGGCACCTATGTCTCCAATGGACACAGGCAACCTGTAAATGGTTCATCTCCCAGACCCCTGCTTACACTTATCAAGGGTATCAGAACTTGTCAGAGATTTGGGCTGCATTACTATGTTTAAAAGGCCCTTATGATCGTTAGCCTAGTAAACATCTGTGAACCTTTGAACCTAGAAAGCATACTTGTTTCTTTGGAAATTAAAAAGGCAATTTTTAACAGTACATCTTATCATATTATAGAGGTGATTCCATTGATAACTTCTATTTTTAATAGTTAACTGATCATGAGATTCTGTTAGGAAACATTCCCTTTTGTTTGTTGCTGTGACATCCTGTATATACATTTTTCTCTTAGTATCTCTCTACATCTTCAGAATTCCAGTTGAATAAGTCTGTGTAACTGTGCCCAACACTGCCATGACTCATCTGATTTCTGTAATGAAACCTGAAAACTTTTGTTATCAAAAGTTTTTGATTTAAGTAATTTTGTGAGATGTCTGTAATTGTTTAAGATTTCCGAGTAGTGTCCTGGATGTTACCAGACTGTGTAGCATACCTCTTAACTGTACAGATTTTCGCAGAATGTCCAGATTTTGGCCTTATATTTTTGGTCCATTTTTCATAAAATTGTGGCTTTCTAGCAAATCATTAAAGATTGGTTAGAAAATAATGACAAACATTTGAGTTTTAGACTTCATACCCTTCAGAAAATTCATGCTAATGCAAAACCTGTTATTCTATCAACTTTCTAAGTTTGTAAGAGCAATATTTAAAAAGTGTCCCTATTTGTATCACTTTTTTCATGGCTTTGTCCAGATTTCTTAGTTTGAGAGGTATGCTGTATAGTAGCCTTCAGAGCTGGGGAGCTGAGAGGAGTCCAACACAGAGATGAGTGAAAAGGAAGAAGTACGGGCAAATGACCCACAGCATTGTCCTGTTTACATAGTGTACTGGTCAAACAGGTTTACCTACCATGCAAAAGATTCTCAGTTCAAAACTGCCAAAAGACATTTTGAATTGCTATCTGCTGTGTAAAGTTTTATTCCTTCAGCTTCTATTTGCCTAACTGTATGACTCCAAGCACATCGTTTAACCAGACTCTGCTCCTGGACATCATCCAGAAAAGGTTCATGTGGATCAGTGCTCTATCCCAGTTAACAAATATAGATGCATACAAAGAAGATATCTCTGTTTTATGAATAATGAATCGTCTGTTGAAACAATGCTGGAAACAGATACTGTTATATGCTTGAAATAAATGTACATGGAGGTCAAGGAATAAGTTTGAAACCATTTTATTATCAGAAAAAGGTGCCTGAAAACAGACTGAGCAATGACTGACCTCCTTCACTGATGAATAGCCAATTCATGATGAAATATGCCAGATCACTTTGATGGAGTTGTGTGTATTCCTCAGTGCAATCCATTACCCCATTCTTCAGCTTAGAACCGTTTAATAAATTATAGTGGTGAAACACCCATGTCAGTATCTCGAGACAGTGTTTAAAGATGAAGTTGTTTCTGTAGTTCTGTACCTTGAACATTTCTAATCATGGATAGGTTCATAACTTGTTGTCAGCATTTATATTCAGAAAGTTACATGCTTATGTATGTTTTAATCCTTTATCATGTTTATAATTCTGGCACTGGTTCATAGAAAGCTATAAGGCTTGTAGTCAAAAGACTACTGAGGAGTCTAGCCCAAATCCTAATTGCTCCAAAGCACTGTATGGTTAGGTGACTCACTCAAGGTCACACAATAGGCAAATGAAAGCTGAAGGAATCAAACCCTAAGCCACAGGAAGGCACCTGTTAACAGCACATAGCCTTAACCCATTTGCTAACTTTGAGGCAAACACCTAGTACTTAATGTAATAGCATCTTCACTCTTACGCTAGACAGTCTCTGGTTAGAGTCAGGGAAGAAGTCAGAACTGAAAGCTGACTCATGATCTTGGCAGTGTCCCAAGCTGTAGGATCTCGATGGATTCCTTCAATGCAGCTAACATTGCACTGTCCATAACCACAACTCATCTAAGTATTAACTGGTCTAAATGCTTCCTGTAGGAGGTTCCCTCATCAGTGCCTTAAATATGATACAAATCTATGCTTACTTTATTCACAGGTAACTCTGGAATCCTCTTTGTCCCTTCCTCCACCCATGGTGTCCCAGAAATCTACTGGATTTTCTCCACTGAAAAAATATGCCCTTAGCATGCTTGTTATCCTGGAACTTTTGCAACGCGCCAGTAGTAAATTATAACAGGGTTGATTCAAACAGCTGCCTTGGCACATGGCTAGAGGGGGGCCCATTGCTGTCCACCTGTTATACTGGCTAATGTAGCTACTTCAAATGAAATATGTTTTTAAGTTGTCATGCTAAGCACTGCTAACGTAATGTAGTAAGCTTCTGTGCTGAATGAAGCATTCATTGATATTATACCTCTCAAATGAATTGGGACAAAATTCAAGAGACTTGGGGGCAAATCCAGAAGTAATCTGGGGACACTTTTTTTTTTAAATATTAGGCTGTTAACCTGAGATGTTGGCAGAATAAGACAGTGTGAATTAATATGCATTTTCTGAAATAAAAGTCTATTTCTCTAGTTATTGTCATTAGTTAAGTGTAACTCTCCACCAGCTCTCAATAATCAGCAGTTTTAAGAGGATTTAGAAGGACAGAGATAAAATTTGCATCCAAATCACAGATGTGTCTGAAAATTGAGGTTAGTTGAGAAGTATAACTAACATTTGCTTTAAGCAGAATGTCTGACTCAGAGGTTAAATTAAAAAACGTCTTTGCTGCAGCACTTCCTGCTATTATTGTCCCAATTTGTCACAGTACCAATGACAGACAAGGTTCCTAGATCACATCATCAATCAAGCTATTGAGTGACTGGGTTACTTGATGGTGTGAGCTGTAAGATTTTGAGTGCATCCATGGATTGTCATTTCTGTGCTGTTTAGTACAGCAAGGACAGTTAAGGCAGTCTTTTAGTTTGTGCCTTTCAGTTATCAATTTCTAGGCATCTGCAGGAATATGCAGTCTTTGCATACATTTCTTTCAAAAAAGGGGCACTAGAGTCCTACTTTCATGTGTGTGTGTGTGTGTGTGTGTGTGTGTGTGTGTGTGTGTGTGTGTGTGTGTGTGTGTGTGCACCTATGTGTTTGTGTCCCAGAATGCACAACACTCAACTTTCCCTTATTTTGCAGAACATCCCCGATTATTTTCTCATATGTTTGTCCTGTTCCCCAATAAAGCTTTTGATTTCTGGTAAATAATGCCAGATATGAGAATTTCATACAGATTATTGTTCAGAAAATGCATGCTGATGAAAAAAATGCCATTCTATTAACTTTTTAAAGGAATTAGAGTAATATTTATTTTATTTATACCGATTTTATTTTCCATTAATTTTGGCTATGTCCAGAATTCTTAAGCAAAGAAATTGAGCGGTATACAGGGAATCATGCTTCTCATCTGTCCCTGTTTCTGAATTTGCCTTCTCCTTTTTGCCCAATTTCCAATTTTTGACAAATCACTGAGAATTAGAGCTAACAAATAATGGCAGTCGTTAGAGTTTCATATTTGCTATTGTTCAGAAAATGCATGTTGATGCATAACCGGTCGTTTTATTAAATTTTCTATATGAATTGAAGTGATATTGGGTGAAAGTAAGTTATCCTCTTGACATTTACTGACATTGAAGGACTAGTGTACATTCATGTGAAATAAACTGGAATTAATTTTCTACTGCCTGATCAGTATTTAAAATCAGTAGCCTGATGTTGGTCCTTTGCCACTCATTTTTATATTTTGTCTTTTTCTCCGATTCTTGCATTGAGAAGTGAAAAACTATTGTAGTTGATGAAGATGGAATCAGATGCATCCTGCAAAGCACCTACAACTGCTGCATGGGTAGTTGGGGCTATTTATGGATGAAAATTACTTATCCTCTAGTTATTTGTTATCCCCATCTCAATATTAATCAATTGAACCATAGCAGAAGCCAAAATCCCCACCATCAGGAAAATATCCTATGTAATCCCACTTCGTAAAGAAGGTAGCTCTACTGAACTATCTAATTATAGGCCAATAGCTATATTATCTCCACTTGCAAAGATTATTAAAAAATGTATTCATAGACACCTGCTGCACCACCTAATTCAGAATAACCTTATGGCAGACTCCCAGCATGGCTTCCAACCTCACCACAGCACTACTTCAGCCCTCCTAGCCTTCTCCAACACCATAAACCATAATCACAACAATAATAACATATCCTCTGCCCTCTCCTTGGATTTCTCCAAGGCATTTGATATGGTTGATCACCAACTTCTAATCCACACCTTGAAAACATTCTGTCTAGATACTAAAGCCCTTTGATGGTTACAATCTTATCTGAGTGGCAGACAGCATGTTGTCCTTTGGCAAAACAAACTATCTAACCTCCTACCCAACTCCCTTGGTGTACCCCAGGGTTTTATACTAGGGCCCCTTCTGTTCTCCATTTTCATTAATGACCTTTATACTGTTATCTCAAAAGTCAGCTGTATTCAATACGCTAATGACTCCACCCTGATCTACTCAGCCACATCCCAGACAGAACTATGGTCAGCTACTCAGAACACCTTCAGCATAATAGAAAACTGCCTTTCTGGTTGTCGTCTGATCTTAAATCCCAAAAAAACAAAACTGCTACTTTTCTCACCAACTCTTAAGTCCACTGCATTTACCTTTACCATAAAATCCAATAATGGCACTATAATCTCCCCAGACACCTCTACAAAACTACTAGGTGTTATCATAGATAACAATCTTAAATTAGACCTGCATGTTAATCAAACCATGAAAACCATCAACAAAAAATTAGGATCACTTTGCAGGATAAAAGCCTTCTTAACCCCACCTGCTAGAATTGCCATAGCTCACTCTCACCTACTTTCAACTCTCCTGTACGCATCCCCTTTACTCTGTAATCTAAACAAGTCTGTTCTTAATAAACTCTCCATCTGCTACAAACACATTGCCAGATTTGCCACTGGTCTGCCTTATAGGACACACCATTGCGTCAATCTAAACCAGCTTGGGTGGCTAGAACTGCCCAGCTTGATCCAGTATAACCAACTGATTATTGCTTATAAAATCATTTACAATTCAGACAATACTCCTGCATTTAAAAAAATTATCATCCCCTATAACAATCCCAGGCATCTTCTATCTTCTTACAGACTGCTAGTTCAATCTATCAAAACTAATAACTCAGCTGGTGACTCTCTCTTTGCCCTCTCTGCAGGTAGATCCTGGAACTCACTCCTAGCTGATACTGCTTTACTTACCACCCTGAGTCAATTTAAAGTAAGACTCAAACAATATTTGATGCTAAACTGGCTATGTCAATGTACCAAACCTGACTAACTCTACTCTAGTAGGAGTTAAAAACTGTAATTTAGCTTAGTTGTGTTTCTTAAACCGGACCTATCCCCAGTATTATCTCTAAACTTTGGATTTTGTACAACTTGTTAAGCATGTAACCACTGTATATACTGTATCTGTAATCTTAATTGTTTACCTTGTACTCTTAATTGTTTTCCATGGAGCTTTTCTCCCCGGACCTCCACTGAAAATGGACATGCATCCAGTCTGACTATCCCGGTCAACAAATGTAAAATAAATAAATAAATAAATAATATAAAAAAAGTCTGGCTTTGTCAGACTACTCTGTATTAACATGAAATAAGCTAGACGTCATTGGCTAGTGTGTGTTTATAACAGCATTATTTAAAAATTGTCTGTGATTTTGGGTTTACATCCATTATTATGTTTTGCTTCCCCCTTATTCTTGCACTAAGATATTGAGAAATATTATTTTTTATGACAATCAGGTGAGGTTTACATAGCAAAGTGACTGTAACTGCTGCATGTGTGTAAGGACTGTCAGTAGATGACAGTAACTTATCCTATTGTCATTTCTTCAGTTTAAAGTGTCTGTGGTTTTGCAGGGCTAGTATGCATTTGTGTGAAATAAGTTGGAATAATTTGGTGACTTTGGGTTTATGTGAAACAAACTTGAGATGCAGTATTGTGTCCATAATTACTGTTTATTTTTTAGCACAATCAAACAGTTGAGGTATACAGTCAATAGTAACATTATCAACCTCCTTGTTCCCCATTTCACTGGACCAGGATGCCATGTCAACTGTCTTCACCTCTCTCAATTCAATGCCACTCTCCTACCTTCTTCAGCATTCATGCCTAATCGCTGCAGGTCTTCTTTCATGCAACTCATCCATCTCTTTTCCTCTTGCCTTCTTCCTATCTTTCCCAAATCATATTCACCAAATTGTCTTCTGCTTTCATACCCATATGGCCAAACCACCATAATCTGTTCTCTTTGACCTTATCTGAAGATTTAGCAATGAGCTATACTTTCTGGGTATGGAGTCTGCATGTGGCTTGGAAAGAATGACCCTTTCATGATCAAGTTAAATCGTCATGAGTTTGGCATTGCAGCACTGGTATGCATTTGTGTAAAACGTTGGAATACTTTACTGTCTCTCTTTTTTATGACAGTCAGACATTTGAGGTGTACACAGTTAAGTGACTGTAAGTAATGGGTATGGATATTGGTGGATTATAATGTCAGCATTTTGAGCACTCTTTTCTGGTTGCAATGTTTCAAGGTAGGTAATTTGTTATTGGTTAACAAATTTTGTTTCATTTCTAGAGGGAAAAATGCTCGACCTTATGAAAATTTAAAACACATGCAGCGATGGTGCTTTATTAATCAATACATTTATTTACTTGCATTTGATTATTATGAAAGTCTGA
This sequence comes from Protopterus annectens, assembly GCF_019279795.1. Classification (NCBI taxonomy): domain Eukaryota; kingdom Metazoa; phylum Chordata; order Ceratodontiformes; family Protopteridae; genus Protopterus; species Protopterus annectens. Next base: position 1,984,816,858 of record NC_056725.1, on the reverse strand, counting down.
TGGGACTATAAAAGATCCCTTTTCAGTGGATGCCCATTGAGCAATCATCAAAAAGTGATCCACCTCGCAGAAATTTTAAGAATTCAACATCTATACACCAAGCAAGTATATATTCAGATTACAATACAAAAATTCTGCAACAAGCAAGCTGATGTAAAAGCTTGCATGGTTAAACAAATATGGTATAAATACATAGATGTAGTAATGAAATTAAATTCAGTGTGAAACTGACTGGTGTAAAGCTAAAGTAGTGTACACTGTTGAGCCAGGAGAGTATATAGTCACATTATTCCATGTGATCTGGTAAACATTTAGCAGTTTAGGGATAATAGTTCAGAGCTGTGTTACACAAGTATGTGTAGTAGGAAGATGTTAGTAGGAACTGGTATTACTGTATAGCAAACTCTTCTTTGAAGTAATACAGGAAGACAGCAGAAACAAATTAGATGATATTGTGAGGTGAAGTTAGTCATTGAAACTAATAGAGATAGCCAAGGGATACTTAATGGACTAACACACAGTATATACACCAAAACTGGATTTCTACTCTAGACTGACTGCTGAATGCCACATGGTAAAGTGATCACAAGCTAAATGGACTGATAATAGTTGGCATTTGAAGATGACAAGATATCCATTTGTTCTGGAGTGCAAGGGAAGAGTGTAGAAATGTTATTTGATAGATGAGCGTAGGGAGTTCCCCAACCTGGATAAATGTAGAGTGAAACAAATCTCCATCGTTATTATGGGATATGTATGTGCTCATTAAACATTTCTCTTTGGAGTGCAAGGATCTCGAAAGCGTGTACCGTTCAAGGATTGACTGGGTAAAATGGTGTATGTCTGGGTTACTGAGGATATTGTGGGCCACAGTTAGTTGACAGAAAGTTAGCTAGTTTGGAAGTTCCAACCAATTTTGATTTCTGTGAGGTGTGCAATGATATGTTTTTCTGAGAAGGTTCAAAGCATATTTGGATATCTTGCTTTAACATTGTTCAAGTTTATTTAATTGTCTGGTGTTGATGTTAGTGAGAAATGAGATGTAATAGAAGTTAGATTCTAGCTACGGTTATTCAGGTAATGTCTCACTAACATCAACACCAGACAATTAAATAAACTTGAACAATGTTAAAGCAATATATCCAAATATGCTTTGAACCTTCTCAGCAAAACACATCATTGCACATTGGTTCTATCTAGGAGTCCTCATTTTGCCGAGTCTTTTTGACATGCAAATCAAATTTAAGGTTGTTATCTATGTTTGCCCTGAGTAGTGTAACTTGTGGAACAGTTTTTATCAATATGTTTTTGGCAGAGTAGATGTGGATGTTTGCTATATTGTTATACCTGTCGAGGTTTTTTTGGAAGTGAAGCATATTAGCTTAATTTTATTAGGATTCAATAGGAATTGAGAGGGTTCTATCAATTTCTCAAAGGAGGTATGTGCTTGTTGGGTGGTATCATGTTACTCAGACAGGTATCGCCAGCATATTCTGCCACTACAGTGGCTGACTAATGCTTATTGATGAATAGGTTGAAAAGCAGTGGTGAAAGCATGGAACCCTGTGGTACTCTTGTTGTCATTGTGAGGTAGGAATGACAGGTAAGAGTCCCATTTGATGCATTATGTCCTTTCCGATAGCTAGTGAGTGAAGTGCTGTAGTGTCTGATGGGAGTGGCCAAGCTGAACTTAAGCATTCATATGTACTGGATGTGATATTGTGTCAAAGGCCTTAGGGAGGTCAAGGAATACAGAGGAGACTATTTTACTTTGATTGTGTAGCTTGACTGTATTAAGGAATGACAGCAAGGTAGCAGTTGTGCTGCGATGCAGTCTTATATAATTTGATATGGGCAGATATAATGTGAAACCCCCAGGAAGGTGAACCCAAAAGAACATATACATTTATGTATGGTCCAAAAAAAGGAGTGGGTGCAAAGCAAGCTTAATCCTCCAATGCAACATGTATTTTCATTTGAACACCCATAATGAGACTTGATTTCATCAAGCTCTGTCTGGTTCTGAAAGGTTTATTTAAGAACAATGCAGTAGGTGGTTTTGGAATGATACAGTTTGAACTTATATGTTGTGACAGAAAAAGCAAAATTTTATCTTCATTTTCCAGCATAGTATTAGACAATTTTTTCTTTCCTGCCTTAATGTTTTGTATGAATTTCTCTAATTGATTTGGTATGGAGCAGCCATGTGCACCTATTGAATGGATTATTGCATTTTGCTTAAAACGATGAAATTATTCTACATTAACTATGCTGCATTGTCAATGTCAATACGTTCATTTATAAAATAACAGATGTCCAGTGGTAGTTTGACATTTGATTTCAAGATACAAAATACTTCATGACATTTTGAAGATGCATATGGCACTATCATTAAAACATTATTCATAAAGGCTGTTTCAGATTCAGAGCTGTATTTTTTTCTGGGTTTGTGAGGTGTAATTTTAATTTTTATTTATTTGAAACGTGTTCGCTGACCAGTCCTTTTAAACATCACCCAATTTCAAAAACTCTGCTTAATGTGGTACGCATTGCACAAACTGGCTGGGATGAGGAAAGGCTTACGACAAGGGGAAGACATCACATCTGTTTTTCTCCCTTGTACACCTTTCCAATTCTTAGATCACCCTGCCTTTGTGGATTCTCATTAGCAGGGGCTTCAGCACAGAGAACAGTTTCACCAGTACTGTTGCCTTCAAATGCAGCAATACAAGGAATATGTTAATGTTAGTAAGACATGTGCTGTCTCATGGAAATGCCAGCACCAAAAGATTTCACTTCTGAATTAAAAAATGAATGCCATCAACGGTAGTAGTCACACACTAACTTCTATAAAACTAGTCTTGATGCAGGTAAGTTCAGCAAAAAAATGGGGCAGTGGAAGTGTTAGCATGTTTGTGTGTTAGCATGTTTGTGTGTGTGTGTGTGTGTGTGTGTGTGTGTGTGTGTGTGTGTGTGTGTGTGTGTGTGTGTGTGTGTGTGTGTGTGTGTGTGTGTGTTTGTGGACAATGGGCAAATTTGAATATATACTGAACTTATATGCAATGACTATATAAAAGGGAAAACCTAGATTTCATGTAACAGATTATGGAAAGAAACAGTATATAAACATGTTGGCAATGTAAAGTCCATGTTAATTCACGAATGACAAAACAAGTGCATAGAATAACTTCTGGTGAACTCACAAATAATGCAGAGGCAAATGAAGTACTTTACATTGTTGTATATTAAGTGAATTGCAGTTGCTTCAAAAATAAGGATATATTGGTGGACAAGGTATAGAGATAGTCCCTGGAATTCAGTAAAGTGTTCACTACTCACATAACTTGCTTACCACAGATAGGTAAGTTTTTGTAACAGTGAGAAAATAAGATTCATAGACAGCTATGACCGCAATGAGAAAGAACTCATTTTCAGCTCATTAGCATATCACTGATTTGCAGTCTAGTTAACAATGGCACTATCTAACCTGACAGTGGAAACTTTCCCTCTAGAAGCCCATGCATTGCATTAACAGAGGCACTCCCCTGCACTCTAACACACACACACACACACACACACACACACACACACACACACACACACACACACACACACACACACACACACACACACACACACACACAAAGCCATCCAGATTTATGTTACATGCCTTGTTGAAGCCAAAAGCATTTCAGTGCAACATAGTTTCATAGGTAGGTACTAGGCTATCTGCCCAAGGGCCTATGTAAACCTAGCCAATAAGGTTCCCTGGCATACGCCACCCAAAAAGTTATTTTCCTGTGCCACTATCGAGCAGAGATACAGAAACAATCCCCAGGGTGTATTTCCTATTTCCCATCCACTCATCAAGATTTTTCTTGAAGAGTACTAATGAAGAACTTTGCTTGACATAGATCGGTAACCTGTTCAAGAGTATGGGAAATCTCTGGGACAGGAATCTATCCCTCCAGCATGTCCTGTTTATTGTGGTGTCAAGGTTTAGGTCCCTAGAGCATGTAGCTTGGTGGGATTGGGATTTCTTTATGTGTAGCATGTCCAACAGCTCTGGGTTAGACGTAGCTATAAATGTTAGGCAGAGATCACCTCAGAGTAGGCAATATGCTATGGAGTAAAGCTGGAGTTTTTGAGACAGTCAGTATAGGGCATTTGTTTGAGGCCAGTAATCCTCTTTGTGAGGTACTTATGTGGCCTTTACAGTTGCTGCAGATGTCTTGTGAGGTACATTCCAAAAGGGGTGTTGTACTTTATAATGAGTCTAATGAGTGTTGAGTAGAGGGGAACAATGCCTTCTTTTTTCCTGGATGAGAACCCTTTTATGATGAGGTGTGCCATGTAGAAGGACTTCCTGACTACTGTGGCAATGTGACTATCAAAGGAGAGACTACTGTCCACCTGGGTCCCAAGGTCTCTTATCACACATTCAGTGTTAAGTAGATTGCTGCCTATGTGGTTGTTCATTGGTACAGAGTTTTTACCAAAGGGGATGACACTGCACTTTTTGGCATTGAGCTTGAGGCCATGGCTCTGAGACCAGGCATCTTTCTCAGCGAGGCCCTTCTGTAGTATGTCCACATAATTTGGGGACTTGACTATGGCTCCTAGTTTGCAGTCATCTGCGAACTTCATTAGCCAGATGTCTTCTGTGTTAGCCTGTACTTCAGAGAAGTAGATACCAAACAGGAGTGGTCCCAGGACTGAACCCTGTGGTACTCCACTTGGCACTGGTTTGAGGTCAGATTAGGAGACTGCAACTTTTACAGTGTGGGGTCTGTCAGTGAGCCATTTGGCAACCCATCTTGTGACGTAGGGATTTATACCTAGTTTAGTGAGTTTAGCTATAATTCCAGAATGGGGGATCATGTCGAAAGCCTTGGCAAGGTCAAGATAGGCTGTGTGAACCACCTTACCCTCATCCATGGATTTGCTGACTGCCTCAAAGAAGTCGATCAGGTTCAGGAGGCATGATCTGCCATTCACAAACCTGAATTGGGTGGGATCCAGAGTTTGGAGGTTACCAATGTATTTGTTTATGAGTTCCATGATGATATGTTCCATGGCCTTGCAGACCAGGCTCGTCAGGCTAATAGGGCGATAGTTCCCAGGATCAGTGGTGGCTCCTCCTCTGTGGAGTGGGATAGCTGTTGCAGTGTGCCATTCTGTGAGCAAAAAGCCTGATGTGAGGCTGTTATTGAACATGGTGCTTAGGTGGGGTGACAGTTTGTTCCAAAGTTCATGTAAAATGCAGCCTGGGATGTTGTCTGGCCCCATGGATGCTGTGTTTTTGGCTTTAGAGAGTGCAGCTTTTACCTGCATAGTTTTGATTACAGGGACTCTGCATTCTTCCTGTATAAATATGGGCCCTTTAGGGGGTAGGGGGGGTAAAGTTAGCACTTAACCTATCTGCCAGGATGTTGGCAATATCAGTTGGTTCTGTAATTTTCATGCAGTTGTGCTGTAACTCAGAGCAGATCTGGGTTTTGCCATCGAGATTCTTGACATAGCTATAGAATGCTTTGTGGTTGTCCTTAGAATTAGTGGCAATTTTGTTTTCGTAGCTAGCTTTGGAGGATCTTATAAAGGATCTCAGCTTCCTACTGAGGCTGACCAGGGAGCTCCTCCACTCATGGGATTTTACTCTCTTTTGCAACAGTTTCTTCCTTCTGTTGCACAGTTTGTTTATGGCAGGGGACCACCAGACTGGCTTTCTTTTTTTTGGAGGATAGTGTCTTGGTTCTGTTTGGGATAGCACGATCCATGCACTCATGTAAGTGCTTATAGAGTGCATTTGTGTAGGAATCAGCAGTTGTAACTATATTGTCCATCTGCATGGGTGTCATGAAGTTCACCACTTCTGTCTTAAGAAGCAAGAAGTTGGCTTTGGAGAAATTTTTGACTGTGGTTTCCTTAATGGGGGTGGGGGGGTGGGGGCGGGATGTGGATATCAAGGATGATTAGCTTATGGTCAGATTGGACCAATGAGAAGTTGACTTCAGGTGTGGAACACCGGCCACTCATGTTGGTAATGACTAGGTCTGGGATATTTTTGCTCCTGTTGGGGGTGTGAATAAGTTGATCCAGGGCATTGGAGTTTATGAATTCTATAAAGCGTTGAGTGAAGGAGTTGGTGCATGAGTAGTTTCCCTAGTTAATGGTGGGTAGTTGAAGTTGCCCATTGTTAGGGTGTTTGGTTGAACCCTAATATTTTCCAGTACATCAAGAAAAGAGAAGTGGCAATCCTGGGGCATGGTAGGGGATCTGTAGCAAGCTGCAATTTGGATTGCAGTTTTGCCCAGAGTTAGTTGTACTTGGATAACCTCGGATGCATTATGTTGAGCAACTAGCCTGGTGGTGTGGATATCCTTAATGAATATGGACACACCTCCGCTTTTGGTGTTTCGGTCCAGGTTACATGGCCGAAAAGTGTGGTATGAGTTATAGCCTGGTAGTGCAGGGGTGCTCTCTGGAGCCTTGAACCAGGTCTCAGTCACTGCACAGATATTGATGTTCTCCATTTTAAGGAGTACCTCAAGGGAATGCAATTTGAGATTTAGACTTCTAGCATTGAGTAGCATTGCCGTCAGTTTTTACTTGCCTGTTCCTGTTACGGTGGTGAATTTGTCATTTGAACCTTGCCTAAAACGGCATTATTGGGGTGGCAAGAGCCTTAGCCAGTATCCAGAATCCCAGGGGCGACAGGTGCAGACCATCTCTGGCAAAGCATTGTGGTCTGTCGACCATGTTATCCCAAGCAGACAGATACTGGATCCCCTTAGAATGACACCAGAAGCTTAGCCAATTGTTGAAGTCAATCATTTTGTCCTTGTATTGCAGTATCTTTCTGGGCGATGGCAGAGTGGTACTCAGGGCTGTGGTCATACCTGCCTGGGCTACAAGATTGGAGAGCTCTTCCATGTCTCTTTTCATGTAGTCCAGGGAGGTATGTCTCAGGTCATTCACACCAACATGGACAATGACAGAGTCATATTTGTACTTGTTATGGAGTGACCTGAGTGCGTAGGTTATGTGGCAGATCCTGGCACCTGACAGGCAGCTGACAGTAACCTTCTTCTTGTTTAGCCTGGTGAGTGGGACATCAGTGTGCCTGACTATAGAGTCATCTATGACTAGTGTGTTGGGTACGTTGTTTTGCCTTATTGACTGGGGTTGAGTGGCACACTGAGTCTGTGGGCTATGTGTCATTTGGGTTGTTTTTGGGGATGGAGGTTGCTTGCGTTTCTGCTTTGGAGGTCTCTGTTGCTTAGACAGATTATTATTGAGATCCTCCTCTAATGTTTTTGTGTTACTATGTGTGGATTTTGGTGGTGTAAATTTAGTGAGACTATGTGATGAGTGTGGTGTGGTGCAAATGTTTACCTTCTCCTCTTGACTGTCAAGTTCAGTCTTGGTTGGAGTGAGCTTTACCTCCAGTTTGGCTAGACAAGTGCATCTCTCATAGGTTGTAGTGTAGGGTGGTAGGAGGAGAGGGTTGTCTGTGTACATGAGGCAATTTCTACATTGCCTCAAGATGCCCAGATTCATCAGATAGACAGGAGAGAACACTGGGAGCTGACCCTTGGACACGCCTGAATAAAAAAATATTTTCCTCTAGATAAGTGAGGAAAGTGAGCACAAGAGCTGTTTTTCTCTAAGCAAGTGAGAAAAGTAAGTACAAAAACTGTTTTCCTCTAGGTGATGAGGAAGGTTGAGTGCTATAGAAATTAGTAGCTTATTTAGTGCTTACAAGTTCTGAACAGGTGCTGAGCAGGAATAAGCAAATTTATGTGCTAAAACTAAGAATCTGTATCTGCACTAGATGAGTTACAGGACAGAAAGAAGTGCAAATGCAGGCTTTCAAATCAGAAAGTTGAGAGAGATGGAAAAGATTGCCCAAAAGGCCAATAACTACAATTTCTGGGCCAGAACCACTCCTTATGTGGTAGACAGGTTACTTAGTGCTGACCATTCCCACTGATAAGCTAGAAGGCTTTCCTCCAACACGGAAAGGCTTGGGGGGTTCATAAGCTTACATACAGTCCTGGATACAGCAAATCTGTATCTGGACTACACTAGTTACAGGATAGGTAGGAAACAGGCTTACAGTATGTTTTTTTTTACAGAAAAGTAGCTACAACAGCAGCAAAAACAATTCACATGTAGTGCAAGCTAGTACACTTGAGTATGTAGCAATATTAGACCAAACACAGTTTAAATATGCAATTAAATTAAAAAGGACTAAAAGCAAGTGCAGAAGGAATTTATTAGGTAGAATGTGGTAAAGAAATGGGACTGGGGAAGTGTCCCAGATCAAATCTAAAGTGGAGCGGGCAACTGCAAAAGCCACCAAATTTAAACTACAAGCCAGAAATAGGGAAGGTGGGTGGGTGGGACAAAATACTTTCAGCAGAGATCTAAAAAACTATAAGCAACAATTAACAGTACAAACTCCAAAACAAAAAAATATATATACTTAGCTCTGTATATTTCCAGATAGATTGAAAAGCAGTCTCTCAGAACACAGGTTCCAGCAATGAAATGCAGGCTGTTACTAACAGGTCTACTTTAATGCAAGTGATCCTTGAGTCAGATAACACACAAGCTGTAAAAAACAGTTATACCAACTGAAGACACAGCAGAAAATAGGGGGAGGTGGGGAAAACCCTTTCAGAAGAGATCTGAAAAACTATAAGCAACAATTAACAATACAAACTCTAAAACCAAAAAACTATACTTAGCTATGTATATTTCCAGATAGATTGAAAAGCAGTCTCTCAGAACACAGGTTCCAGCAACATCACGTTGCCTAAGTTGTTTGACAAAAAAAATATGTCTAATATTCTTTGTTTGTTACACATAGGCAATTTTCGGTCATGGTTGTTGCTATCTCATGTGAGTAGCTAGTCTGTCATTTTGGTCAACACATGGTTTCTTTTTGCGTAGCACACCACAGGCAACTCTCTCCGCAGAAAGAATATATTGGGGCCTTAGGGATAGTTATATGGGAATACTTTTCATCCTGAACTTACGTGAAGAGTTTAATACTATAAAAGACAAGAACAGATTGATTATAAGCCAGGTCAGCTATCATTTGGGTTAATTGAAGGCAAGATCAGTTTCCCGAGAACTGTGAAATGCACTCTTACAAATTCAGTTTCTTGATTTGCTTTCAGTGAATCTTCTATATCTGTTTTCTTAATTGGAAGGAGGGCTCCTTACTTGTGAACTGTGCACCTCCAGATATAGTCCTTAAAGGAGATAAAAGAATAGTAACATACTGTACATATCTGAATCATAATTAATAAATATGCATATTTCTCCCTTCTGTCCTAACTGCATTACATTTGTGAATTAATTTTAAATATTGTGTGCACGCAAGTGTGTGCGTGTGTGTGTGTGTGTGTGTGTGTGTGTGTGTGTGTGTGTGTGTGTGTGTGTGTGTGTGTGTGTGTGTGCACATCTGCAATGAATGTATAATTATGCATGCATGATAAGTTCACTGTTAAGGTCAGCAGTTTGCATGCAATAACCTCTAAAGATATTGAAACATGCATGGATATTAGTGATACCTAAGTGTGTGCCTAAGTCATTGCTCTTGGGTGTTAGGTAGGGAATCAAGATTTTGGTGTGTGTGTGTGTCTGTGTGTGTGTGTTTGTGTGTGTGTGTGTGTGTGTGTGTGTGTGTGTGTGTGTGTGTGTGTGTGTGTGTGTGTGTGTGTGTGTGTGTGTGTGTTTGTGGACAATGGGCAAATTTGAATAAATACTGAACTTATATGCAATGACTATATAAAAGGGAAAACCTAGATTTCATGTAACAGTATATGGAAAGAAACAGTATATAAACATGTTGGCAATGTAAAGTCCAAGTTAATTCACGAATTACAAAACAAGTGCATAGAATAACTTCTGGTGCTCTCACAAATAATGCAGAAGCAAATGAAGTACTTTTCATTGTTGTATTTTAAGTGAATTGTAGTTGCTTCAAAAATAAAGATACATTGGTGGACAAGGTATAGAGACAGTCTCTGGAATTCAATAAAGTGTTCACTGCTCACAGAACTTGCTTACCGCAGATAGTTAAGTTTCTGTAACAGTGAGAAAATAAGATTCATAGACAGCTATGACCACAATGAGAAAGAAGTCATTTTCAGCTCATTAGCATATCACTGATTTGCAGTCTAGCTAACATTGGCACTATCTGACCTGACAGTGGTAACATTCCTTCTAGCAGCCCATGCATTGCATTGACAGAGGCACTCTCCTGCACTCACTCACACACACACACACACACACACACACACACACACACACACACACACACACACACACACACACAGTCATGCAAATTTATGTTACAGGCCTTGTTGAAGCCAAAAGCATTTTGGTGCAACATAAGTTTGGTGCGGCCTAAGTTGTTTGACAAAATAAATAGCTCTAATATTCTTTGTTTGTTACACTTAGCCATTTTGGGTCTATATTAGAACATTGAGGTGTCAGAACTTCGAATGTTCTAATATCGAACCCAATTCATCGGACGCTGACAACATCGAGCATTCAGAACAGCAAATTTTTCCTAGGGAAAACTTTGCTGTTCAGAAACACGTACACACAACACAAGCTCAACAAGCAAACAGCAATCCACACATATACACCTAAAATCCTACATCTAACCCTAGACTAAACGGTACACACACCACTAACTATCCACTTACCTTTACCCAAACCCTAACCCTAAGGTCCGTCACTATTGCACACACACCTCACACCATGCCCTAACCCTAACTCAACTACCCCGCCCTAACCCTCACGTCCACATAATCACACACTTACCTGACCCGCGCCTTAATCTTAACTCACCTAACCCGCCCTAACCCTCATGTCCTCACAATCGCACACTTACCAGAACCCGACCTGTAACGTTCCACCACAGTGCTGAAAATAGCTAAGTGACAGAAACGGATGACCAAATTCTTTCCCTGGGAAAAAATGTGGTTTTCTGCAGCTTTGCTATTGTCAGCGTTCGCTGAATAACGTTCAATATTAGAACATTTGATGTTCTGAAACATCAATGTTCTAATATAGACCCAGCCAATTTTCCATCATGTATGTTGATATCTCATATAAGTAGCCAGTCTATCAGTTTGGTCAACACATGTTTTTTTCTTGCCTAGTGCACCATAGGCAACTGTCTCCACAGAAAGAATACGTTGGGGCCTTGGGGATAGTCATATGAGAATACTTTTCATCCCGAATTTACATGAAGAGTTTAATACTGTATAAGACAAGAACAGATTGATTATAAGCCAGGTCAGTTATCATTTGGTTTAATTGAAGGCAAGATCAATTTCCCGAGAGCTGTGAAATGTACTCTGACAACTTCATTTTCTTAGTTTGTTTTTAGTGAATCTTCTATATCTGTTTTCTTAATTGGAAGGTGGGCTCCTTACTTGTGAACTGTGCACCTCCAGATGTAGTCCTTAAAGGAGATAAACAAAAGAATAGTAACACATACTGTATATATGTGTCGAGTCTGCATGTCCTCCCCTCAGTTGGTTGGGCGTTCAAAAGACATACGCAAATGTGGCGACCCCTAACTGGGAAAAGCCGAAAGACAACAAAACTGTATATATGTGAATAATAATTAATAAATATGCATATTTCTCCCTTCTCTCTTAACTGCATTACATTTGTGAATTAATTTTAAATACTGTGCGCACGTGAGTGTATGTGTGTGTGTGTGTGTGTGTGTGTGTGTGTGTGTGTGTGTGTGTGTGTGTGTGTGTGTGTGTGTGAGATGCTTGCAGGTGTTATTATCTTGGTAGAATACTTATGGTGGCAGTAGTAACCTCAGAGAAATTACAGATGTTTTCATTGTGAATATTAGTGCAATTGTACAGGTTTAATACCATACCGAGGACAATGCCAGACATAGTGGTTACCATCTGAATATTGTGCTGATAATCCTATCTTAGGTATGTATCAGGCATATTGATTTGCTGACTGTTATTTGTTTAACATGTAAGCTTGCTGGACACAAGTGTTGCTTTTCATGGATGACCCTGGTGTACTTGAATCTGTATAAGTGGCATTGTCAGAGTTACAGAGTAGGCAAATAGAGTCTGAGAGAAATGAACCCTGGACTATAAAAAAACAGTCATTAACAATTTATAGCCTTAATTCTCTACACTACTTGAGTTCTAAGTAGTTTAGCCACTCTAATTCTTGTTCCTGAGGTTATTCTTTATACAGAATCTTTCCAGTCTACTTCCTATTTCTTTTCATTAACTTCAGTTTTCAAGCTCTTGAGAGGTCTGTTTTATTTCTGAAGACACATTCCATCCCAGTTTGTGAAAAGATATTTATATTCTATCCATACTTACAGCTGTGTGAGTCTGTGTGTGTGTGTGTGTGTGTGTGTGTGTGTGTGTGTGTGTGTGTGTGTGTGTGTGTGTGTGTGTGTGTGTGTACATCTGCAATGAATGTATAATTATGCATGCATGATAAGTTCGCTGTTAGGTCAGCAGTTGCCTTGCAATAACCTCTAAAGTTATTGACACATGCATAGATATTAGTGATACTAATCCAAACTAAGCATGAGTGTCCTGGATTTTGCTGTAGTATGATGCATACCTTCAGATGTATGCAATGATGAAAAATGGTGGGTGGGGGGAGATATTGCCATTAGCATGTATCTAGGTAAGTGCAATGATGTCTATTTTGAAATATAGCTAAAAAAAAGTGTTTCAAAGTACTGTCCCTTTTTTGACATCACCCCCAATTTCAGGCTTTTTCAAATATGTAAACCCTGTTTCCCCAGTACTGTAAACCATGTTGGGAGGGTCTCCTTTCTGGGAAGGTCCAAACACATGGGGTTCCCAAGCTCCATGTGTAGATCAAGGGGAGTGATTCAACAAGTACCAAGAGTGGGACAGGGCCTGGTGAGGAGCTGTCCTACTGTGGGTTACAGGTTTTCCCCCTTAGTGTCTACTTCCTATTGTGCTTTCATTACTACTCTTGCTAGGGTAGGCAGTGAGGTATGACTGATGAAGACATGTTTGCCCTGAGCCTTAGAATAGCCATGCCTCTTTATCTAATCCCAACATCCCAGCCTTTACAATCCTTCTGAGCCCTGATCTCCATCAGGGTTCATTTAATGATTTGCTCACATCACAGTGCCAGCCCAGCTATCAGGAATTTTGGGGTCTATATTAGATCAGCAAATGCTTAAAAAAGCGAACGCTGATTGATCGACCTTATGTAAGTGAAAGCTTACAATCTCGAACTGTCAAATCGTACTCAGTGTATTGTGATCTGATGAAGCAACTTTGTGAAAGCGATTACCGACTGAGTGCACAATAAATTTACTTTGTTAGTCCTACGTATTTTGGTTCCTTTATTTGAAGAGAAACAAATTCTTGGATTATATTGCTTTGGAACTTGTATTGAATTTGCATGGTTGCTGTCGCTGAATTGTTTATTTCAATTTTCACATTTGGATTCAGTGCAGCATTTGCCTACAGAAGTGTAGCTGCCGTTATTTGCTTCGGCTATTTATTAAATATATTTAAACCTATTCCTGTGGCTGATATATGTGAGACATAGTTAAGCTCTTAGTGTACTTGCATATACATTTGGTGACAATGCGCAGGCCACTCCTAAATAGCCTTGCTCTTGGTCAGACTACCATTTGGATTAATAGTAACATTACACAATAGGATTGGACACCCTTTGGTAAGGGCCTTAAAGTAGCTGATAATTGGTTCTGGTGGCAGGGATAACTACCTTATAGTCTGGGCATAAGGGGACATAGCTAGTAAACATGCGTCAGGCTTTCTCAGGTATGTGTTTGTGTATAAATCAAATCTCAAAGTGCGTGTGTATGTATGAGTGTGTGTGTGTGTGTGTGTGTGTGTGTGTGTGTGTGTGTGTGTGTGCGTGTGTGTGTGTGTGTGTGTGCGTGTGTGTGTGTGTGTGTGTGTGTCTGTGTGTGTCTGTGTGTGCCAGCTACTTGGGCAAGGACATGAACCACTGGTTGGACAGAGAGAGTGTTGAGAAGACTTGGCTTGAAACTCTGGCTAAGGACTCAACTCTATAGCTGTGCCATTGGAGAGTTGTACTGGGGGTCTGGACAGAGCGGGAGAAACCAGCACCAGACTGATTGTGATCTCTGTGTGCTCTTAAGGGAAATTACACTTTACTGTGTATGTGTGTGTGTAGTTGTCATCCTCCCAATGTGCATGTCCAATAGCTGTTCCCAGTGGTGAGGATAGAGGGTTCTTGGTTACTGGGCTAGTGAAGGGGCATCACAGTCCACATCAGCATACTTCCTCCTACAGGATGCATGCTCATCCTCCGTGAAAGGTATGTCGTTTGACTAATGAAAATGTTATTTTTTTCCAGGAATAGAACTATCAGATAATTGTAACAATTATGAAACCTTACAGGGAAATGTCATTGTAACAGAAATACTGACATGATTTGACTATGTCATGACTCAGTGAGTAAGCATAACCTGTTTAAAATAAAATAAATTAACATGAGACTGATTGCCTTTAACATGAGACTGATTGCCTTTGACATGGCTTTATAATTATGCACAATATCTCCATAAAGACCAGTCATCCATGCTGGCTGGGCAGCATGACAAATATCTGCAGCCCAAGTATTTGGCACTAAAATGTGTGAACACCAAACTGTAAAGTAATTGCAGGACAAGCAACACTGAAAGTCACTAAACAACCAAAAATGCATGTTTCTGTATAGACAAATCCCCTGCATTATGGAGGATTGTGCCAACCACATCCCTGCCACTTAAAAATCCTAACCTCAGGATTGTTCTTTCTCATAGTAAGGGAAATTCTCATGGATACAGGCTTGGATTCACACTTTAAAGTGTCAGATATATGCACCAATCATCTCTTCTTTTCATATAGCTGATCTGGAATATCTAAAGTTGGATTGCTTCAAGCCCTGTGCAGTGATTTTGAATTGCAGTGCTTAACAATAGAATATAGTATGTATAGATCCCCCCTAGAACCTCACAGGGAAACACCTATAAAGCCCATCAGATGACACCCTGTGAGAAACAATATAGGAACCCACAGAATGTCCTCTAGCAGACTGCATAGAACACATAGTGAAACACACTAATGACACTCCCATGCCAACATAGAGATGTGCTTTCTCCTATCCCTCATGTGTCATGTGCCCCTCACTGTGTTTATATTTTCTGCCATTCTGTAATGTCCCCTTGTCACACATGCATCTAATGATCGCTAGCATCTGTGACATTTCTTTTTTTTTCTCAAATTTTTTTTTTATTTTTAAAATACATTTGAGTGAATTCCATAGTATTTATACATAACATCTTAAATAACTATGTACACAATTTACATTAGCCTGACACTATAACAGATCTTAATGTATAAAGTTACTTTATAAGTATGTCCAATCCATTATCAGAGTGTCTGATCAATTATTGTATAGTGTCAATCAACAATAAGACTTTTCTCCAAGGGTTGTTGATAAATGGCTTTGGATAAATTCTTAGTTCTTTAATTTAAATTTCCAATAATGCTGTGGTCTTCAGTAGGCTGTAGAAGTCTTCCAAAGTTGGTATTGTGTTTGTATTTCATTTTCTTGTTATACACTTCCTTGAAATTGCAAGTATAGTCCATACTAGAT
Source organism: Protopterus annectens (assembly GCF_019279795.1). Lineage (NCBI taxonomy): Eukaryota > Metazoa > Chordata > Ceratodontiformes > Protopteridae > Protopterus > Protopterus annectens. Next base: position 1,984,801,159 of record NC_056725.1, on the reverse strand, counting down.
ACATGTTTGACCTATTCAAATGAGGACCTTCATTCATATTTAATAATACAAGAGCTTTGGTTAAATAAAATGATTAATTAAATAAAGCTTGTAGAAAGTCATTAATACCATTCCAAAATGGCTAAATGTTAACACAATCAAAGAAAATGTGGTTCCAATCTGCATTGTGTACTTACATCTCTAACATATTCCTTTTATGGAGGAACTAATTTTACTGTTTCTAACTAGGGTTAAGAATGCTCTGTCCAAACATTTCCAATTAAAAATTTCCAGTATTGTGTAAAGGATGCATATTTTATCGATAATAAGATATTTGTTTTAATATCTTCAGTTAACTGTATTGAGTGTCCTTTTGTTATATATTTCCAATATGAGGTTTTGGGTGTTGTTTTATAGTTTATCAATATTTTGTAAAATTTTGAAATACTGTTTCCCATGTCAAAGTCATTATATATGATTTCATATATGTATTTCATAAATTTAGGTATTTCTTTAAATGAAGAATTGTTAATTATTCTACTTAAATCTTGCGAATATGACAGAATACGCTGTAAAGTTAGCCAGTCCTGTTGTAAAATTTTGTATATTGTTTTTATTACTTGCATATCTAAAACTTTTAGTTCTTTGAATCATTGGAGCCAACAAACATATCCTTTCTGTTCCCAAGAATTAATTTCTCTATATATTTTATGTGGAAAGTTCTTTGTGACTATAAATGGTGTTAAAAGATCAAACCAGATTTTTACATCTATATTTGCATTAATAATTTTCCTAAATGAGTCAATGTAATAATAATCATATGAGTTTTAGTGGGTTTAGTTATGTTATATTGCATACTAATACATAATACGTGCCATGGAAATTTGCTTTTATCTGTTATTTATTTTTTTTTTTGTAAATCAAATTTATTTATTGATATTACAGTTAGTAATTATTTCCAATTTGAAGAGTAATTTGGACTTATCCATTCTGAGATTATTTTAGATATTGATGCTTTTATATATGTTTCTATATCAGGAAAGTTTAATCCTCCCTGTTTCCATGGTCTGATGTGATGTATTAAAGCTATTTTATTTCTTTTGGGAAACCATAAAAAGTTTATCAGGCATGAATTTATTCCTTTCTGGTATACTCCTTTCTGGTAACAGTTGTATTGCCAAGGCTATATATAGGATCTTGGGCATTGAATTTTGTAGTAAAACCATTTTATTAACTGTAGTCTATCTTCAAATGTTAATATTATTTTGTTCCACTTTTCCACAGAGATTTTAATTTTATTGATGATATTATTGTAGTTTTTTGAGACTAATTCATTATTATCCTTACATAGCTCAATTCCTAGATATTTTAGGGTAGGTTCTTGTTTCCCTATGATGTGATCTCACTTAGTCTGCAGTTCTTTTTTTTTATTTAAAAATAAAACTTTTGATTTTGATTTATTGAAATAAAGTCCTGAAGTCATGTGAAATTTGTAAATTAATATATCTAATTCTTCTAATGTCTCTTTTATAGGTTCATAGGTTCATAGGTTCATACTAGGCTATCTGCCCTAGGGCATTTATAAGCCTAGCCAGAGTATGTTTGGCTTTCGCCACCCATTTTAAATTAATTTTGCTATGCCCTTTTTCGAGGTTAGTATACTGTGCCTCTGTCTAATAGTGACACAGAAGTGATACCCGGGGTAAACCTACGATCTCCCATCCACTCATCAAGATTCCTCTTGAAAAGAGTCAATGAGGGACTCTGCCTAACCTGGACTGGGATTTTATTCCAGAGTGAAGGGAGCCTCTGGGTTATGAATCTGTCCCTCCAGCATGTCCTATTTATTTCAGTGCTGAGGTTCAAGTCTCTCGAGCATGTAGTTCGATGGGATTTGGATTTTTTGAGGTGCAGCATGTCCCTTAATTCCGGGTTGGACATGGCCTTATACGTCAGGCACAGGTCAGCTCTGAGCAGGCGGTATGCCACTGAGTAGAGCTGGAGTTTCTTTAACCGGGCAGCATATGGCATCTGTTTGAGCCCTTTGATCCTCTTGGTGAGGTACTTTTGGGGTCTTTCCAGTTGCTGCAGGTGTTTGGTAAGGTACATCCCAAAAGGGGCATTGTACTCAATTATGGGCCTGATGAGGGATGAGTAAAGAGGCATGATGACCTCCCCTAATCTAGATGTGAATCCCTTCATGATTAGGTGGGCTATATAAAATGTTTTTCTAACCACTTTGGCCACGTGGTTGTCAAATGAGAGATTGCTATCAACTTGGGTCCCCAGGTCCCTAATTACTTCTTCTGTACTTAATGGATTACCACCTATGTGGTAATTTGTGGGCACTTTGTATTAGATAATGTTAGTAATATGTCATCAGCAAATGGCATTACTTTAGAATTGTATTGTTCATAAACATATATTCCTTTGATTTTTATATTGTTACAAATTGAATCTGCCAATATTTCAATAGCCAGAGCAAATAGAATCTGTGACATGTGACATCCTTTAGTGCCTTTTGTTATATGTACATATTCAGAGGTAAAAGGACCTAACTTGACATACGCTAAATTATTCATTTATATATTCTTTAGTAGAAGGATGCAGGAAATTCAAATAGCATTAGCATTTTGAGTAAATAGTCCCCATTTAGGGAATCAAAGGCTTTCTCCATATCTAGGGCAATTATGAGTGTTTATTTTCTTTATTAACATAATCTATAGAAAAGTTATCCTTTTAATATTGTCATATGTGTGCATCTATGATATATAAATCCAGTTTGATCATTATTTATTGTTTTGGATAGTGGTATTTTCATTCTGTTAATTAATATTGTCATAAATATTAGATAGTCATTATTTAATAATGATATAGGTCTGTATGAGGTGCAGAGGTTTGGGGATTTGTTTTCCTTTAGGATTGGTGTGATTAAGGAATATCTCCAAGAGGGTAGTATTAAAGCTTGTGAATGAATTTCTAATAAAGTTTTATGGAAGAAGGATAGTATCTTTGAGGGAAAAAGTTTATATATTTCCATAATTATACCATCTATACCTGGAGCTTTATTATTTTTACCCTCTTTTATTGTATCTATAATTTCTTTGTGGGATGTGGATGCTTGCAGATCTATTTTTAATTTTTCTGGTATTGTTTTTATATTAGAACATTTTTCATCTAGATTTAATTGATCAATATGTGTATTTTCTTTTTGGAAATGTTCCATATAGGAATTTCTATAGGCATCAAGAATGTCACCTATATCCGAGACATTTTTACCTTTCTTTTCATGGAAGATACTTTAATGTTATTAGCTTTTGATTGTATTTTGATCCTTGTGGATAAATTATGTAGATATTTGGGAGAAGTGGCCAAGGTATTTTTACTTTTTCTAAAGCTAAGCTAGTTTTATGTGTTTGAATTTTGTTGTATTTATTGTTTAATACTTCTACTTCCTTTTTCATCTCCAAATGATTTTGATTTTTTCAGCTTTTACTGACAAACGTTTGGATTGTAGATCTAATAATTCAGAATTCCATTCTCTGATTTTTTTAATACCAAGTTAGGGCTTTACCATATATGTAAGCTTTTAATGAGTCCTATGTGATTATTTTATGTATCTCTGTGGTGTAATTAATATCTAAGAAGAACTGTAATTGAGATAATAACCAGGGTTTGAACTCTTTAATTTTAGTTATACATGCTGGAATTCTGGAGTTAAAGATTAATGGTTTGTACCTATTTTGAAGTTTTAGTATCAATGAATTGTGGTCTGAAAAGGGGCAGGGAGTGATTGAGAAATTAATGATTTTAGACTGTAAGTCATGGGCAGCAAATATTTTATCTATTCTAGTTTGGGTACCAAATCTGTGATCTTGATGGAAAAACAACAAATATTTATCTTCTTTAAATTTGAAAATATCTACAAGATGAAACAATTCTACAAACATGTTTAAACCTTTTGATATAGCAGATGTATGCAGTGGTCTTTTATTTGTAGTTTCAGAAATATCAAATATACAGTTAAAAATCTCCTCCTAATATTAAGTTGCCTTTATAATTATTGGAAATGAAATCCAAGTGTTTTTTAACAGTTCCTGTTCCAATGCCTGGGAACGAATATAGATTGGCTAGGGTCCATATTCTGTTATCATATTTAACTATTACTAATGCCATAAGGACTTCTTTATCTTCATACATATAAATGATTTCTGGGTTAATCACATTTGTTTTCCATAAAATTGTTACCCCTTTTGTCTTTGTCTTATAAGTGGATTGTGCCAATATCATATATTGCTTAGGATTCCATTTGTAATTGTCATTTGTTTTGAAATGAGTTTCTTGAAGGGAGACAATTTGTGCTTTGTTCAATTTAAAATATTTCAGTAAATTTGATCTCTTGCTAGGATTGTTTAAGCCACTGGTATTTAAAGATAATAAAGTTAAATCCATCTTAGGTTATTTAGACTATGTATTTTTTGTTTTATTGTGACTATTAAATATTTCCTCTGATAACTATAAATTATATGTTTGAGCTTTTAAAGGAAATTATCAGTTTTATACTTTGAGTGTTTACCAATAATGTTTTGGTCAGTCATACTTAACATGCTTTTGTGAAATAACAAATTTAAAGTAATAAATGTTAAAAAACTAAGATCTGCACTAGCCATGGAATGAACATCATTCCTAATCTGATGGATAAACCTAAGTCCATCATATTATCAGTCATAACTTGACATTCCAGAACATCTGAGCTCCATATGTTGAATTATCATATGGAGAATATTTGTAATAGGAATAAGCAATATTTATATTATTTTGAACAGATATAGTGTTATTGTAGATTAGACATAATTCTAATACAATATACATGTATACTTATTGTATAAGCAATTAATATTTACATGAAAGATAAATGACAAGCAATTCAATCATAGTAAAGTAGGATGTATCATATATATAAAACCTCAGTAAAAGATTATAGCGCAGTTATTTAACATATTCACCCTTATTGATGAAGTCTTTCAAAACGTATTACTTAATATAAATAGATGGTAATAATATTTATACCTAATGTTTATAATACAATCTATTTTACCAGATATATCAGAAGTTATATTTCATTGTTTGCCAGCATTTAAGTAATCACTTTGTTTATTGCTAACTTACTTAAAGCATGAAGTTTGTTTTATGTGAACATTGATGAAAGTTAGTGCATTTTAATTATCAGTGCATCCCTCTTCCCTCCATTTCCTACATAAGGATTTTCATATCTGTCATTTCTTATTATAAAATGAATTAAATTATAGGTTAAACATACAAATTCACTTATCGTGATTAATGATCACAAGTTCCCTTTCCATATTCATAAATTGCATTTTATGGCATATACGGAAAGTTTTTAGATTTAAATGGCAACATTCTATTTTCTATAATCAGCAAAGTTTAAACTGAGTGATTATTGTAAATGTAATACTATTTGTTCAGAATGTGATTGTTACATTCTGTGACATTTCTAGTTCAGGCTTCTATTGTTTTCCTTGAACAACTTTGTCAGTTTGATGTAATGTATAAAACATTAGTTGCCTTGGTAACAGCTTAAGTATTATGTATGGTCAAGATAGGTTATAAAATCACAATTTAAATTAAAGCAATTATATGACTTGTTATGCACATTTACTTATATGAGAAAATCATCATGCTTCCCCATGATGTTCAAAATAGTGTAAGCCCATGTTATTAAACTGAGTGTCTATTGTCAATGTAATACTATTTGTTCAGAATATGATTGTTACATTCTGTGACATTTCAAGTTCAGGCTTCTATTGTTTCTCTTGAACAACTTTGTCAGTTTGCTGTCATGTATAAACATTAGTTACCTTGGTAACCCCTTAAGTATTATATATGGTCAAGATGGGTTATGAAAACTACAATTCAAGTTAAAGGAATTACATGACTTGTTATGCATATTTACTTATATGAGAAAATCATCATGCTTCCCTTTGATGTTCCATGTACTGTATGTCATTTATGACAAGTTAAGACAGTAGTGTTATTATACACAAGGCCATGTCATTATATCCTGTTATTAATATCTAAATTCAGCAGACTGCTTCATCTTATATGACAGTTATATATTTTATGTCTAGATTTACTAAAATCATACATTACATAACTATTGTGTGTGTTTTTTTTTTTTTTGGTTGTTGCTTAGTTATTTGAGAGACCGCAAGCTGTAATGCTTATTCTTATTATTAGCTCCTTCCAAGCATGTTTATACAGTCCATAGACTTTAAATTATGAGACCCTTCTAGTTTCTTATTTGTTATATTTCCATCCTTACATACACACATATCAGTACTTCAGGCAAGGGCAACAATAACCATCCAGTTTTGCCAGAATACCATTCAATAGCTCACGTGGTATGTTTCCAGGCTGTTCTTAAAATATCCAAACCAATATTTGTTCTGTTCCATTTTACCAGCCTGTTCCATGCAGTGGCCACTCTGCGAGTGAACCACTCAACACACCTTCCATTTCCACAGATATTTCCATGAAGGCAATCTGAATACTCTCTAGCACTTCCCAGCAGCCCCAAACACCTATAGAATTAGCTATCCCCATATGCTGAACACGTCCAAGCAAGTTCACCTCCCAGACCACTGCAAAGGGTTCTGCACAAGACCAAGTCCTCTTAGTCTTACACAATAACTAAGACTTCCACTCTTATGTAAGTCTTTAATGTGTTTGGACCAAAATACATTTTAAATATAAAATTGCGCTTATTATTATTATTATTATTTTTTTATCAAGAATCAACTTAATGAGCTAAACGAAGTGCTGGGAGACCATCAATATGTGTACATGTGGTTTAAAACAGCCTTACATATATATATATATATATATATATATATATATATATATATATATATATATATTTATTTATTTTTTAAAACCAAAAACATTGCCGAGAATCATCTTGGATGCTCCTCAGAGCCGTTAAGCATTATCGTCACTCTGTCCCCATTACCATAGCAACCTGGGAGCGTACTTTATCTGAATAATTAATGTTTACTATGTAAAGTGAAGCTTTGCCAATGTACCAGTTCATGTCTGTATTTTGAATGCTTACTTAATCCACAAACTCAGTGTCTACTATATAATGTGAAGCCTTGCCAATTTACCTGTTAATGTCTCTATTTTTTTCTACACCCTCCATATCAACTGTATTTTGCTTATCTTCATAGTTTCATAGGTTCATAGGTAGGTACTAGGCTATCGGCCCAAGGGCCTATGCAAGCCTAGCCAACAAGGTTCCCTGGCTTACGCCACCCAAGAAAGTTATTTTCCTGTGCCACTGTTGAGCAGAGACATAGAAGTGATCCCCGAGGTGTATTTCCTATTTCCCATCCGCCCATCAAGATTTTTATTGAAGAGTGCTAATGAAGAACTTTTCTTGACATAGATGGGTAGCCTGTTACAGAGTATGGGAAGTCTCTGGGATAGGAATCTATCCCTCCAGCATGTCCTGTTTATTGTGGTGACAAGGTTTAGGTCGCTAGAGCGCGTAGCTCGGAGGGATTGGGATTTCTTTAGGTGTAGCATCTCCAACAGCTCTGGGTTTGACATAGCTTTATATGTTAGGCAGAGGTTACCTCTGAGTAGGTGATATGCTATGGAGTAAAGCTGGAGTTTATTGAGGTGGTCAGTGTAGGGCATTTGTTTGAGTCCAGTAATCCTCTTTGTGAGGTACTTCTGCGGCCTTTCCAGCTGCTGCAGATGTCTTGTGAGGTACATTCCAAAAGGGGCGTTGTACTCTATAGTGGGTCTAATGAGTGCCGAGTAGAGGGGAACGATGACCTCTTTTTTCCTGGCTGAGAACCCTTTTAATGTGAGGTGTGACACATAGAAGGACTTCCTGACTACTGTGGCGATGTGACTATCAAAGGAGAGACTACTGTCCACCTGGGTCCCAAGGTCTCTTATCATGCATTCGGTGTTAAGTAGATTGCTGCCTATGTGGTAGTTCATGGGTACAGAGTTTTTACCAAAGGGGATGACACTGCACTTTTTGGCATTGAGCTTGAGGCCATGGCTCTGAGACCAGGCATCTGTCTCAGAGAGGCCCTTCTGTAGGATGTGCACATCATTTGGGGACTTGACTATGGCTCCTAGTTTGCAGTCATCTGCGAACTTCATTAGCCAGAGGCTTTCTGTGTTAGCCTGTACTTCAGAGAAGTAGATACCAAACAGGTGCGGTCCCAGGACAGAACCCTGTGGTACTCCACTTGTCACTGGTTTGAGGTCAGATTTGGAGTCTGCAACTTTTACAGTGTGGGTTCTGTCAGTGAACCAGTTGGCAACCTCTCTTGTGATGTAGGGATTTATGCCTAGTTTATTGAGTTTAGCTATAATTCCAGAATGGGGGATGGTGTCAAAAGCCTTGGTGAGGTCAAGATAGGCTGTGTGAACCACCTTACCCTCATCTACGGCTTTGGTGACTGCCTCAAAGAAGTCGATCAGGTTCAGGAGGCATGATCTGCCTTTCACAAATCCAAACTGGGTGGGATCCAGAGTTTGGAGGTTACCAATGTCTTTGTTTATGAGTTCCATGATGATACGTTCCATGGCTTTGCAGACCAGGCTCGTCAGGCTAATAGGTCTATAGTTCCTGGGATCAGTGGTGGCTCCCCCTTTGTGGAGTGGGATAACTGTTGCTGTGCGCCATTCAGTGGGCACAAAGCCTGATGCGAGGCTATTATTGAATATGGTGCTTAAGTGGGGAGCCAGTTCATTCTGAAGTTCGTGTAAAACGCAGCCTGAGATGTTGTCCGGTCCCATGGATGCTGTGTTTTTGGCTTTAGAGAGTGTAGCTTTCACCTATATAGTTGTGATTGCAGGGACTCTGAATTCTTCCTGTATAGATATGGGCCCTTTAGGGGGTGGGGGTGGGGGTAAAGTTAGCACTGAACCTATCTGCCAGGATGTTGGCAATATCAGTTGGTTCTGTAATTTTCTTGTCTTTGTGCTGTAACTCAGAGCAGATCTGGGTGTTGCCATTGAGATTCTTGACATAGCTATAGAATGCTTTGTGGTTCTCCTTGGAATTAGTGGCAATTTTATTTTCATAGCTAGCTATGGAGGATCTTATAAGGGATCTCAGCTTCTTACTGAGGCTGACCAGGGAGCTCCTCCACTCATGGGATTTTACTCTCTTTTGCAACAGTTTCTTCCTTCTGTTGTACTGTTTGTTTATGGCAGGGGACCACCAGATTGGCTTCCTATTTTTGGAGGATAGTGTCTTGGTTCTGTTTGGGATAGCACAATCCATACACTCATGTAAGTGCTTATAGAGCGCATTTGTGCAGGATTCAGCAGTTGTAACTGTATTGTCCATCTGCATGGGTGTCATGAAGTTCACTATGTCTGTCTTAAGAAGCATGAAGTTGGCTTTGGAGAATTTTTTTACTGTGGTTTCCTTAATGGGGGTGGGGGTGGGATGTGGATATCAAGGGTGATTAGCTTATGGTCAGATTGGACCAACGAGGAGTTGACTTCAGGTGTGGAACACTGGTCACTCTTGTTGGTATTGACTAGGTCTAGGATATTGTTGCCCCTGTGTGGGTGTGGATAAGTTGATCTAGGGCATTGGAGTTTATGAATTCCAGAAAGCGTTGCGCTAAGGAGTTGGTACATGAGTAGTTTTCCCAGTTAATGGTGGGGTAGTTGAAGTCGCCCATTATTAGGGTGTTTGGTTGAACCCTAATATTTTCCAGTACATCAAGAAAAGGAGTGGGAATCCTAGGGCATGGTGGGGGATCTGTAGCAAGCTGCAATTTGGATGCAGTTTTGCCAAGAGTTAGTTGCACTTGGATAACCTCGGATGCATTATGCTGAGCAACTAGCCTGGAGGTGTGGATATCCTTAATGAATATGGACACACCCCCACCTTTGGTGCTTTGGTCCAGGTTACATGGCCGAAAAGTGTGGTATGAGTTATAGCCTGGTAGTGCAGGGGTGCTCTCTGGAGCCTTGAACCAGGTCTCAGTCACTGCACAGATATCGATGTTCTCCATTTTAAGAAGTGCCTCAAATGAGTGCATTTTGAAATTTAGACTTCTAGCATTGAGTAGCATTACCCTCAGTTTTTGCTTGCTTCTTCCTGTTATGGTGGTGAATTTGTTACTTGAACCCTGCCTAAAAAGGGCACTATAGGGGCAGCAAGAGCCTTAGCCAGTATCCAGAATCCCATGGGCGACAGCTGCAGGCCATCTGTGGCAAAGCATTGTGGTCTATCAACCATGTCATCCCAAGCAGACAGATACTGGATCCCCTTAGAATGACACCAGAAGCTTAGCCAATTATTGAAGTCAATCATTTTGTCCTTGTACTGCGGTATCATTCTGGGCAATGGCAGAATGCTACTCAGGGCTAGGGTGATACCTGACTGGGCTACAAGATCGCAGAGCTCTTCCATGTCTCTTTTCATGTAGTCCAGGGAGGTACGTCTCAGGTCATTCACACCAACATGGACAATGACAGAGTCATATTTGTACTTGTTGTGGAGTGACCTGAGTGCGTGGGTTATGTGGCGGATCCTGGCACCCGACAGGCAGCTGACAGTAACCTTCTTCTTGTTTAGCCTGGTGAGTTGGACATCAGTGTGCCTATGTATCTGTATCATGAATTGTAACTTTATCCAATAGCTAATGTTTTACTATGTAATGTTGGAGCTTTTCTCCCCCGGCCTCCACTGAAAATGGGCTCTCGAGCCCAGTGGACCCCCCCACCCCCCGGTCACCAAACTGAAATAAATAAATAAATAAATAAATAAATAAATAAATAAATAAATAAATAAACAAACAAATAAATAAATAAATAAATAGTGTATCTGTGTACTGCATACCAGAGGCTCGCGATGCACCTGAAGCAAAGCCTCACTTCACTGTAACTTCAAGCCTAAATTCCCTCCCTTTCAATGAGGCAGCAGCCAGGATAAGAACGGAGAGCAAACAGATAAAAAAAAACTCCCAACAAGCCACCATAAACAGAGACAACACATTCCTCCAGCCTTCCCATCTCTCACTCAGCAGATGTATAAACAAACTATTCTCTGCTAAAATATCCCAAATCACAGCTCCATCCACCCTCTTCCCCTGGATCCAGGCTAAAACACAAAATGTCTCTTCCTAATGCACAAGCATCAGTAAACCTTGATCACAAGCTGCAACCCACAGCTTCCCGGAGACAAAACGGCAACATACAACAGCTGTGAGACACAGCTGCATCCACACACCATGTTAGGCTTAATCAAACAGCACTCAAAGATATGATACCTGCCATAATTGACATTAACTATGTTTAGACAGAATAGTAATGACATTTGTACTAGCTGCCAGACACGGCTGCATCCACACACACCATATCAGAATTGATCAAACAGCACTCGTAGCTGTGATACCTGCCATAATTGATATTAACTAGATTCAGACAGAATAATGATAACATTTGTAGTAAGAGCATGCTACTATTATTCAACCAGGATATACATGACATTTCTAAATCATACTTTTACTGAAGGCATTAGTCTCCATGACAGCATTTGTTTTCAAAACACTCATGTTAATGCTATTATATAGGATGTTAATTTGTTACATTTGAGTCTGAACTCTGATGAATTGTACCTTGTTGAACTAGTTAATTAATTATTTAAATTATTATAAGTAAAAACAATGAAAAATGAACAAGATAAGTATTCATTGAGTTCAAGTAGGAGAATAGAAACGTCTATGTTTATATTATATGTTGCTTTGTTTGGCTTATATATAATGTAAATAGTAACCCATCTTGACCTACCTTTGTTTGTGAAGAATTACTGGACTCTTTGAACATTCTGAATAAATCATTACAGTTTCTCAGTTGTTTAAGAAACCGTCCTTTTTTAAATAAAAACAGATGACAAGTGATGCACCATATCAGTTGATACTTTGAGAGATGTAGTTGTAAGTTATTTTTTTGGGACAGCTATCTTGGAGTCAGTTTTTTGTTTCTTCTTTCTAGCATCAGTCCAAGTATTTGCTTCTTTTAAGAGTAGAGTCCATCCATTCCATTTCTTCTGGGATAAAACTATGTTGTTTTTGATGAATATATTATCTTCTTCTAAGTTATTAAAGGTTCTCGTCTCATTGGCAAAAGATCCGCGGTGGTGGTGCTGCGGTAGCATTGTCGCCTCACAGTAAGATGCTGTCTGATTTGATTCTCAGCTAGAGCATCTTCTGCGTGGAGACATGCGTGAATGGGCGTACCTTCATTGAAGATTGTGCATCAGGGCTGGTAACTCGGCACGTAAAAATCAACTACCAATCATTAGCGGACCGGAGTTCTGCTGTGGCAATCCCTAACCAGGAAAAGCCGAAAGACACAACAACAACATCTCATTGGCAAAAGGTATTTTTATCTTGGCTGGAAAGGCCAGCTGTGCTTTAATGTTGCTTTGTTTCAACAAATTTATTATTGGCCGGACTTATTTCCTTTGTTCTAGTATTCTGGAAGAACAATCATTGTCAAACCTTATCAGGCTTTGATTGTATTTTAAGGGTAATTTTCACCAAGCAGATTTTAATATTAGTTCATTGTCCAGAAGTATGGATCTAGGCGGAGTATTTGTTGAGTTAGAAGCAGGTTTCCTCAGTGCTCTTTGCTCCCTTTCAATTCTAAATGAAAATCTTTCTTTCAAGTTTAAAAATTCAGGAATCCATGTTGTTAAGAATGAAACAATGTCTTCTTCAGTGTTTTCAGGCAGACCAAAGATCCTTATGTTGTTTCTCCTTTCCCTGTTTTCTAAGTCATCTATTTTGTTAAGCAGCCATGTATTCTGTTTAAGCAGAAATTCTTTTTGGAATTCTTCCTCTTTGAGTTTCCCTTCAATGTCATTTAGAGAAGACTCTATATTTGTTATTTTTGTTTGGTGTTGCTGAAATAGTTCCTTAAGAGTATCAGTCTGTTTTGGGAGATTTAATTTGAGGTTTTCTATATCATTGTTATAGCCATCCATCTTCAAAGATAGTTCCTGTAAGGTAGATGTCATCAACTGCAGTTCTTTTTTCAAAGCAGCATCTGGATGAGAATTCCTTGAGTTTTTCATATTCAGTGACTCACTATATCTCCAAGTTACTTGACAGGAAAATTTTTGTATATCTCCACCAAAATTGATATTTATGTAGTTTCGTAGTTTATCTATAGATTTCTGATGTTTTAAACGTGAAAATAATAACATTTTCCTATATTATTATACTAGTTTATGGACCCCTCAAAATTCACTGCTCTCAGTTGGCCATCTAGGCTCTGCCCCAATCTGTGCCATTTCTGTTAGTGCTGTTATATGGTACTGTCTGACACATACCATCCACAGCTACTGCAGTGCAAAACATGGCTTCTTGTGATTTTAGCATAGTGAATACTACAGTATGCATTACTTTGTTCATGCCAGCTTCTTTACTTAGATGTTCTCATAAAATATATGAGAACATCTAAGTAAAGAAGCTGGCATGGACAATACTGTTCTCAGTAGTTCAAAGTACTTTGTTAAGTGTGCGGACCATTGTTGCTATTTCTGTGGAGAACTAGTAATTTGCAAGGTATGTACTGCCTGCAGTTTAGAATCATATGATTACAGGATTTACAAGGTAGATCAGTCCAAGCACCATTACAACTTGTCATCACCTACCCTCATATGACAAATCCTGCCTCTGGAAGAGTGACACAAGATAGGTCCAAGAAAAACTTAGGGCTGCCCATCCAGTTAAGGTTTATCGTAAAGGTGGCAAGGACTTCACTCTGTTCAATATGAATAGGTAGTTTATTCCCTAGACAGAGTATATGCTAGGTGAGAAGTCTGTCACACCAATTTGTTCTGTTATTTGCTAGTGAAGATTTAAATCCTTACTGTTTGTGGTGGGATTAGATTTGTGAAGGTGTAGGGCATATGGATGATAGGGTCCTTCATGGCCCTAAATACTAAACATAAATCACAAAGAGGGAGTCAGTAATATATGGATTACAGGCATAGAGATTAAAGCCTGTTAAGATATCTTAGGGCCTTCAGGTGTGTGATCTTTTTAGTTAGGAACTGGATTCTTTCGAGTTGTGGATAGGCAAATCCTGTGATAATGGATGAATAGAGAGGGGTGATAACTTCTACTAATATACATGAAATTCCATATAGATATTATTTGGGCAAGAAAGAAGGATAAAGGCAAGGCCAATGTCAATGGCCTCTGGCTGACTAAATCTGCAGATGATTGCAAATTAGGAGCTGTCATTGCATCCCACACTGACACAAATGTTCTCCAGGAAGGGCTGACATAGACAAACAACTGGTGTCAGAGCTATAGACTAAAACTAAATGCCAAGAAATGCATAATAGTATCCTCCAGGAAGTCATCTACCTCTGGTCAATATCATATTGACAACACACCCCTTAGAGTTGACCCAGTAGTCAGGGACTTGGAGACACACATAGACAGTAATCTAGCCTTTGACTGTCACGTATCTAGAGTAGTGAGAAAATTGTTCTATGTTGTGCAACTTATAAACCAAGGTATGGAATCTAGGTCCTAGGAAGTCATTGTTCCACTGTACTCAGCAGTCATCAGACCTGTCATTGAGTACAATGCCCCCTTTGGTATGTACCTAACCAAGCATATCCAACAAATGGAACATTCACAGAGGTTCCTCTATGAAAGAATACTCGGCGTAAGTAAAATGTCCTATGCAGACTGCCTCAAGGCCCTATCCCTGTATTCTCTGTCCTACAGACTGTTGAGGGGAGATCTATGCCTGGCATACAGGCATTGTCAGACCCTACACTGATGGACCTCCTGCATATCAGCAAAACAAACAGCACCAGAATTACCCAGTCTAAAGACATAAACCTTGCCTATGATATAAATAGGACCTGTTGGTGAGACAGGTATGCATCCCAGAGACTACCCTGTCTCTAGAACAGGCTTCCTTTCCATGTGAAGCAGAGTTCCTCCCTAATCCAATTCAGGTGTGACTTGGACAATTGGAAGGAGAAAAGGAAATTCATCACTAGCTTGGCACCTATGTCTCTAATGGACACAGGCAACCTGTAAATAGTTCATTTCCCAGGCCCCTGCTTGGAAATGGTTCATCTCCCAAGCCCCTGCTTACATTTATCAATGGTACCAGATTTTTTGAGAGATTTAGGATACATAGCTAGGCTTAAAAAGGCCCTTGTGGTCATTAGACTAGTAAGCACCTATGATGGCTAGTATGAACCTATGATTTTCTGAGTACTGTTGTGATATGGTGGTTAAAGGACTAAGTCAATCTGGAGGGGTTCCCATCTATGCTGTAAGATGAACCGTTAAACAATAATGATTTTTTTTAGCCTTTTTGTTTACACTTGTTGTTTGCAAGGCTGAGACTAAGCTGGATTGAAATTGTATCAGAAGATGAGTGAACAATACATATTTTTGCAAACATCAGCAAATTTAGTTAACCATCGGTCTAAGCTATTCGTCTGAAGGTCAGAGAAGTAGATATCAAAAAGGAGAGATAAGAGTACACAACCCTGAGGGACAGCACTGGCTAATTTCTTTGCTTTCAGAGATGTCTCAGCTATTTTACGTATGCATCCCTGTCTGACAGACAGCTTGCTATAAAGTTTTTACTTAGGCTTTTTATGCTTTTTGAATGGGGAGTCATGTCAATGGCTTTAGCTAGATCAAGATATGCTATGTGAACTGCATGGCTACTATCCACAGCTTCAGTAACCCTTTCAAATATGTTTAATATGTTGAGGAGGCATTCTCTAGCCATGGAAAAGTGGAATTGGGGAGATTCCAGGACAAGAGGGTTGTCCGTATCTACATTTTATAAGTCTGATATGATGTTTTCCAAGGAATTGCAAAATAGACGCGTTAGGATAAAGTGCTTTTAGTTACTGGAGTCAGTGGTAAGACCAACTTTGTACAAGGACAATATAATAGCTATTTCCTCACTACAGAAACATACCTAGTGGAAAAGTTTTAGATGAAAAGGTGATTAGACAACCAGGAATGTTGTTAGGATCCCATGGATGTGGCATTTTTACCTCTGGATTGGGTGGTTATAACTTGACCCATGATCCAGTACCAGGATCTAGAGCAGGACGAGAGGGGCAAATGCCCCAAGTGCAAAGAGTTAGGGGGCATGATCAGCAGATCCCAGTGTCTCTTAAATGCAATCCCTGCAATAACTATAATAAGGCGATCACTTGTAATGTAGTGATCGGCTTATTACACTATTTTTTTCTCTACACTTTAAGAGCTGAGAGGGTGAGTTGCTCTTTCGTAGTACCGGCCCAAGGCACTGGTTTAGCCAGCTAATGTTCTGCCTTGATACTTGGGAGAGCTGTTACAACTGTTGCTGGTTTGAAATTAGCACAAAATGTATCTGGTAGTGTGCTGGCAATATCCTTTAGGATGGAATGGTTATTTTCACTACGGATTAGCTCAGAGAATTACCAGATGTTGTTTCATAACTACCTGTCCTAGTGAAGAATAATTTGCAATTGTACCTTTAAAGTCACACTTAAATATCACCATAGGAATACAAGAGAATGTAACTGTACTTGATCTACAGGTTAATTTCAATTTAAACTCCAAGCTTCCCCTACAGTCAACCTACATCCCCATGCCGTAAACTAACAACTTCCTCTACAATCTCATATCTAACTTCTCTCAGTGGAACTGTCATTAGTATTATCCTGTTATTGAATGATATGTGTTATTATAATATATCAGCCACTTGCTTTGCATTAAAATCAATGCATCACCTGCAATACCTAAATTACACCAATTACCCTTTATCTTATTTTATTCACTGTACTCCTACTTATCATATATTAACTCTTGTGCAAAATTAGTCCTTGAAAATTTTGTTTTTGACTTTATTGTATAACTGCATTTGCCATTTAAAAAGTGTAGGAAAAACTTTTTTCTGCACCAATACATTCTACAGATGCAATCTGCATGCAAGATTGATTGCAAAGGCTGGCAATAAACCTACTATAGTAACTATATAACATGATTGTCTGTTGTCATCTCTGTGTTTGAGCTTTTCTCCATAGGCCACCACTGAAAATGAGCATTTAGTCTTAAGTCAGAATTTCCCAGTAAACAAAAGCAATCGGTAAATAACCCATTGGTTTTTGGCACTATTTTCAGTCTGTGTTTGAATCTGCCCTTCCTACTGGTGATTTTTACCTGTTAAATGACTGTCTTGATGGACTTGTTTAGATGGGTTGATTGCAGCTTGTCGCAGCCATTTATTTACTGTTTTCCTTTTACTGCCAGTTTATTTATGTGGATAGACCACCAAGGCGATATATTTTTAAATTTCCCATTATATTTGATCCCATTAGGGTCTGCTTGATCTATAGCTTTGAAAATGGGAGTAATGCATAGCAGCTACAGTTGGAATTCATGTAATGGAATTTTTCAAGTTTGTTATTGCGTTTTAAGATGTATACTTTGCAGTCTTTAAACTCAGAAGTGTTCCACAGATAGAGTATATTTATATGGCATTGTGTTCCTCATGTGTTTTATTAAGCCTGACCATCAGTTAGAATGTTGGCCATATTCAAAGAAAAGACAATTGGCATTAATAATTAGCTAAGTAGCTGTCATCATTCTGGGGGGTTCCTGTATATGTATATATATATATATATATATATATATATATATATATATATATATATATATATATATATATATTTATATTAGCATGGGAAGAAGTAACCATAGTATCTTCATATTGGCTGAAGATTTTATTGCACTGTAGTGAGTTTTTTAGATAAAGTGCATATTCTGGACAGTGTAGTGTAACAAAAACTCACGCCTGTAGATCCAAATCCAGGCAAAATCAAGGTTGTTCTACTTAGTGCCAGGAGTCTAATAATAAGTCATCTTTAATCTCTTCTGCAGCTTGAACTCATCTGTGTATGCATAAGCATTGGGATGTGGTTTCACTACAGCAACACTGAATATTAGATTCATCACATATCACATTTCCATATCTGTGAGTGCCTTGGGGGAGTATCATTAACTGTCAGAAACATCATTACCTTCATAAAGATTCCCAGTAACTCTCAAACAGAAATTACTGAAGCCCAAATCACTTGAAACAAGATAAGTTCCACATCATATCACCTAAATCTTTTGGGTTTCTAATACCGTAATGGAATGGGCTCCTTTCCTATTACAGATTATGATTAATGTTTATGAAATTAGTTTTGTTTCAGTTTTTAATGTTAGCCAAAAGTGTTCTTTGCAGCACCCACAATGTGCCCAGAATTTACTCCTTCTGAAATTCATATGGAGATACATGTATCAATATCATATCTAAATATGACTGTAAATTATTTTTTATAAGGAATGGTGTTCCTACTATACTGCAACTGTCTGGGTATCCTTCTTCCACATTGCTATCATTTTTGCCTACAAACTCAGGCATTTTCTGACTTTGTCTCTCTTGCTTTCTCTGGATGTATGACTGTAATCATTTGGGGTGGCAGTTTTAATGTTCAATGCAACCTTGTCTGTTTTTTTCTGCACTACTATATCTGTTTTTAATAATAAAAAACAAAGAAACCAGTGGTCTTAAAATTTCGTTGATGAGCTCAGTCACAATAATTTCCAAAAATTATGAAACCCAGGTATTGTTCCAAAGCAGCAAGCCTTTATTTGTCACAGACAAGCGATCCTCAATAACAAAAAATCTTGCATCTTTTTTTGAACTGTTGGTAATGGGTGACATATGCGATATAAACTTCATCATTTTGTTCAGTACTTTGTGGTTTATATTTACAATGCTTCTGAACTACTTCAGTATTGTAATGTGTGCATAATCCTCAATGCAACAGTCTTGCAATAGTATTATACCTTTCAGTATACAGGGTCTCTGCCATGAGTGTATCACACCCAGCAATAAGATGTGTGACTGTTCCCTGCTCTTTTTTACAGAACCTGCAATTTTGTGTTTCTCTCACACGTTCAATGGACTTTGTAAACCAACACGTACATAGTCAATTATCCTGGGCCGCCACTGTTAACCTTTCATCTTTTAGTTTCATTTCACCTCTCCTTAACCATTCCTGTGTCAAATCCTGATCAACACGAGATTTTGTTCCAGGAGATCTCTGTACTTGTCACTATAGTTATACCTTTTCCACATTTCTTTCCTTTTCATCTGATCCATCTCCTTACATTCTTTGTTTTTTGTTTTTATTTTTAGCACATTCAGCTGCTGCCTGAGTTTTGTCTACATCTGGTTTAATTTCTTTTCCCACTTGACACCGATATGCTTCTGCTAAACTAAGCAGGAAAGTCACCTTAGACTTCTTCTCATGTTTTAAGACTTCCACTATGTTTGGATCTGGTGAGATCAGCAGATATTTGTGCAGTACCATGACTGCAGCTCTATACAGGTAATCAATTTTAAGGAGGCCCATACCTCCTTCAGAATGAAGAATATATAATCTTGGTATACACTGATTTTTATATATCATTTGATAAGAATGACTTATTTTTCTTGTTTTTTTGGCCAGCTGATATAATACCATTTTGGTCCAGTCAATCACTACCAAAAAGTATAGCACTCACCAAACTCTGCATCTGTGTTGTTTGTTTTTTCCTTCCTCAACTGATGGGTCTCGGATCCGATACCTGATCCATCCTGAGCTACTCCAATAGACTTTAGGCTCCATAGCTCAAGCTCCTCCCCTTACCCATAATCCCTCTATTTTCCCAAGTGCAGTTAACCAGAACACAAAAAGTATCAGCCAGTGACAATTTCTGAGGTATAAAGAGTAAGGTATTACTAAAGAGTAGCAATGTTGAAGAAAACAGAAAAGAAAGTTTCTGAACCCCATGCATCAACACCGTTAAGGAATATCCCTCAAGGCATGCTAGGAAACAAGCAAAAGAAAGGGGGACTAGAAGGTGGGAAGCTGAGAAAGGATGAAAACAGCTCAGATGCAAAGTAACAATGAGTACATAACTATAATATCTGATGTTGTCTTTTTCATCAATTCCTTAACTGATGGGACAGAATTCCCAGCTAAAGTAGTCATGGATGGAAGGTCCTCAAAGAAGGATTTTCCAGAGTACAGTGGAGCCAAAAGCTGCACTATTTCAAGATAAAATGTCTATCTTTTAATAAGATATAAAGGTATGAACATTAGGCCGCGTAGCAGCTGCATGAATGTCACCTATGGAAACTCTGGACTAGAATGCAGAAGATGCAGCCATAGCCCTGGTAGACTGAGCTTTAGGATGTTTAGGTAAGGATAGTCCTTTAGTTTGTAAACAAATACAATGCAATCAGTGAGCCATCTATCTGAGGTTATTTGTGGCACTGCTCCTCTCAGTTTAGCCTTGGAAAAGGAGACAAGCGATTGTCCTGGTATCCTTTGATCTTTAGTTCTGTGAATGCAAAATCTGAGTTTTCTATGCACATCTAATAAATGGAGCATGTATTCACCTTTCTTACAAAAATTTGGGAAAAAACTGATAGGCTAATAATCTGGTTAAGGTTAGCTTTTGAAGCCACTTTAGGCAGAAAGAAAGAGTTACTCCCGAGGGATACTCTGTCCTTATGAAAGTTTAGATATGGTGACTTGGAAGAAAATGCATGGAGCTCTGATACCCTTCTAGCTGATGTAATGGCAACCAAGAAAAGTGTTTTCCAGGATATTCTGCTCTGACTGCATGCTTGAGGGATGGCTGAGTCAAGGTTTGAATGATAAGTGTAGGAAAAGAGTTTTTAATAGGAGGCCAAAGCAACATAGTGCCTTTAAGAAATGTTTTGCACAATTTTAGGGAAGCCAGAGAAGAATTCCTTTTGTCTGACTGAAAATTCAATATTGTAGCTAGTTGTACCTTAACTGTGGAATAACAAGCCCCATTATTGATAATGGAAGCCAGAAAGTCAAGTAAAGCTGGAATTGGTGCTAAAAAAGGGAATCTAGATATCTCTGCTGGGCCCAGATCGAAACATTTTTTTCAATTGTTCTTATAAATCTTCCTGATGGAGGCATTCTGGGATGACATAAGAATGTGATGAATAGGGGAATAAAGGCTGGAATTTCAGGCCATCACTGAAAGTGAAGAACCATGTGGTCAGCTTGAGAGATTGCGTGTCTGGGAGAGGCAAGCTAGATGGGTCAGAAAGAAGGTCCAGGACAGGATCTAGCACCCAGGGAGGGTGAACTAGGTGAGATCACAGGAAAGGGAAACCACCGTTGGTGAGTCCAGAGTGAGACAATGGGAGTAACCTTGCTCTTCTTCCATAATACTTTCTGAATGAACTTGGGGATGACAGGCGTTGGAGAAAATGTATATAGTAGACCAGAGGGCAAATAGTGAACCAGAGAGTCTCTCAATGACTCCGTCTCTGGGGGAGTTAGGGCAAAGTGCCTGCTGCACTTGGTATTGAGGACAGAAGCAAAGAGGTCACAACATCGTTGAACCCAATATTATTTCCTCCACTGATTGATTGAGAGACTGCTCATGAGGGAGTAAGACAGACTTGCTCAATTTGTCTGCCAACATGTTGGTTTTCTCCAGAACGTGCATTGCTAAAAGAAAGTGGGCAGAAGGGATTGCCCATTGCCAAACTCTCATTGCCTCCCTGCATAGTGGGTAGAATCAGGATCCCCCCATTTGCTGATGTACCAGATGATAGACAAGTTGTTTGGATAGCAATCATCTCTAGATGGAGAATATCTTGAAAAGCCTGTAACACTAACAGGACTGCTCTCATTTCTAGGATGTTGATGTGAAGACTGGCCTCTCTCTGGAATCACGTGCCTTCGACTGTCCTTCCCAAATAATGCTCCCCCACCTTAGTTGGGAGGCATCCATTGTCACTGTGGAATTGGGTGCAGGCAGACAAAAAAGGGTGGCCCCAATAACTTCTTGTATGTGTATCCACCATGCTATGTGATGTCTGGAGACATTTGTGATATGAGTGGGTGTCAGCAGTGGATGGTGTCTGATAGGACACTGTACAGCCAGAGTCCACTATTACACTGTCAGGTGAAAGTGAGCAAAGAGTACTAGTACTATTGATGCTGCCGTAGACCCCAGTAGTTGTAAGATTCATTTGGCAGGGGTTGAATGAAGAGAAAGAATGTGTAATGCTTGTTTTCATAAAGTGTCCACTCTTGTCTATGGAAGAGTTGCTATCTGTGATTGGGTATATAGACGAACATCAATGAACTCCAGGGATTGCATCTGGGAGACATGTAATTTGCTGTAATTTATAGTAATACATAGTTGGAGACATAGGTAGAACAAGTAGTCTCGGACTTGAATGAGCATAGGCTGAGTAGAAGCAGATAGGAGCCAGTCGTCTAGATAAGGAAACACCCAGGATCTGTGCAGTCTCAGGTAAGCTGCAACCACAGCCATGCAACACCATGGGGCTGTGGTCAGGCCACAGGACAGTGTTCTGAACTGGTAGTGAGTGGCTCCCAGTCAGAAGTGTAGATATCTCCTGGAGCACCTGCATATCTTGATATGCTAGTATGCATCCTGGAGATCTAGAGAGCACATTCAATTGTCCTTCCTTAGCAGTGTTAGGATGGACTGAACCATGACCTTCTGGAACTCTGAATGTGTTACATAGTGATTTAGTTTGCTGATATCATAAACTGGTGTGAGGTCCCTGTCTTTTCTAGCACTAAATAAAACTTGAGTAAGTTCTGGATCCTTTCTGGTTTGAGGGCGCTGGCAGCATGAGCCTTTTCCTTAGTAGTTTTTCTATTTCTATGGCTGCTGCTTTCCTCTGACTAGGTGGAACATTTGGGATTCTTTTGCTTTATTTTAGGGTAAGAAGGAAAAATGGCATATAATAACCCCTGGATATTATACTTTGCACCCAAGTGTCCCTGGTAATGTTTATCCAGACTTCTGGGTGTAGGGATAAGCACCCATGACTCTCTCCAGAGTGCAGCAGTCGGGTAACCCATCAATGATGCTGAAAAGTCTTCTCAGTGAAGGGTCCTGTGAAGCTTTGATGCTGTAAGCCACCTCTGCCATGGAGTCGGCATCTTTCATTAGAGGTCCCCCCCTCTGCCATGAGGGATTCTATTTCCATAGTAGTCTTGGGGAGAACCTTGTGATTTTCTTAACCACAATTTTATTTCACCATTGTGGTTTTGGAAGGAGGTCATTTGGAGGGGTAGAAAAATGAATTCCAACAGAATACAAATTCTTCTATCCTGTTCTCTGCAGGACAGAGTCTCTTTTACCTTGGGGCCAAATAATGTAGATCTGTGAAAAGGGGCACTGATGTAAGAAGACTTGAAGGGCTCCACAAAATCACAAAGACAGATCCAGGCTTGCTTCCTGATGGTTATACCTGAACCTGCTGCTCCAACTGCTCCCTCCAAGGCATGAGAAATAAAGCTCCGGGAAGCACTGGATAGGGACTGAAGAGTGACCAGTTCCAAAGAAACTGTCTTTTTGTCCGCCACAGATGTGAACCCTGTGAGGTTATTGGAAAACTCTTTGATCAATTCCCTCTAAAATCTCGTCACGTGCCTGATAATTCAGATACTTAACAGCAAAGATAATTGAAGTGTAGATATGCTTTCCATATCTGTTCTATGTCCTAGAATCCCTATTAGGGGAATGGACAGAAAAACTCTGTTCCTTGAGTTGTTTCTTAGTGGCTGCTGCAACCACCATAGCATCCAGAGGGGACCCTTGCTCCAGTGAGCCATGCCCTTAGGTGCCACAACATATTTGTCAAGACATTTGAGAATGGGCTCAGTGACATCTAGATCCTTTCAAGCCCATGGGAGATAAGGTCTACCATCTCTTTCACTGGGAGGACTACCCAAGTCATAGCTAGCTGGTTCAGAAACCCAAAATGAACACTGATTTGGAAGGGGGCATCAGAAGACCAACCACATTTTTGTCTAAGTTTGAATATCTCACTGAATGAGACATTCTTAAGGGGTGAGATGGGGAACCCTTCCCCTTCATCGATCTCAGTGCCTTTGGTTAAAGACTCTTGTGGAGAGTCTAGGTGTCTCCTCTTACATGCCCGATTCTGTGGGGCTGTTCAGTGGGAGGCTCTGGAGAGGACTCAGAAGTGCCAGATGAGTCCTGGATGAGCACAGTATTGAGACTTGACTGGAGCAGCTTTCCTGATGGGATAGGATGAAAAGACCCAGCTTCCACAGAAAACAGTTGAGTATTGGGTGGACTTGAAGTGGACAATGATGTCTTCTCCTTAGAAGCTGAGAAAACTCTCTTCACTACCTTGAAAGCTGAAGCCAAGGGGGAGCTAAGGCTGGCCCTCACTGGATACAAGGAAGCTTGTGAAGGAAGAAAACCAACCCTCCATCCCCCCCAGTTTCAGCCTCAAAGCAGAGTTTGGAGCCAACCTGTCTAATGCTGAGGCTCTAAGGGGGAAGGGATGCCTCAGAGAACACTGGATTTGATTGTAGTCCCCCAGATCCAGCACCAACACTATGAATCCTTGATCCATCTGGATCAAAGAAGGTTTTGGAGTCAAAGAGGGCCACGCCTTCTCTCTGGCACAAGCATACTCAGAGGTCTGGGGTGTGAAATCTCTGAAAACACTGGATGGATTGGAATAGGAGTCAGAGATTGGGTCTGTGTAGTAGGAAGGCTCAAATTTCCGATCAGAGACAGAGCCAAAATAACATCTGAATGTATCTGGATTCTGAGAAATGTTCTCATCATCCTATCCACATCCGCTTCAGATAAGCTCCTAGATTACCTGAGGAAGGATGAAGTGGAATGTAGACAGGAACTCTTAGAGGAATGTCCTGAAGAAAAGGAGACTAACGCCTTGATGTTACTGGTTGTGGAGACAACCTAGCAAGAACTTGAGGTGACTTTGGCTTATATAGAGTGGAATTCAAATGAGAGGCTGTACATAAAGTCTTCAAGTTCATCAGAGTTGGCGCCATGGAGGTGGATGGATCCAGCATCATAGGAACCTTCTGTTGTGGAGTGGAGCCTGAAGAAGTCAGAGGAGAGTGGACAGAGGATCACTTCCTGTAAACCTTGTGTTTGTCCTGAATCTCTCCCAAAGATTTCTTGGAGAAAGATGGGGCTCCAGAAGTAGAACAAGGAAAAAGTCCTTTAATACATGTTTGTTCTTTCTTTCAACAAGGCCCGGATAGTAAAGGTAGCATAAATGTCACACTCAGTGTTGAGGTGAGCTGGGCCAAGGCAATAGACACATTCCAAATAGCTGTTGGAATTATGGATTTTGTGCCCACGAGTGGCACATTTCATAAACCCGGTAGGTTTATCAGATATTTCAAGAAAAACAGATACCTGAAGGAGATACCTGTAGAAAAAAGACACTAAACAAAAAAAAAAATCCAACAATGGTAATAAGAATAGCAAAATGCAACCAGACAGTGATCCAAAAGTTTTATTCTATCAAGTTCTTTCCCTCTGACGTCTCAGCTGTAGCCTTCAAGGAGTAAAGAACCACAAAAGCACATACATTTTATATAATACCAACAAGCAATAATTGAATAATTAATTATCCACTTAGAAAATTAAAAAATTTTAACAATGCAATAAAACAATAAAGAGATTAAATTAGTACTCTCCAGTTCAATTCCTCATTTAACCCATAGGGGTATAAAGTGCCAAACTTTAAAATATAAACAGCCTCTTTAGATATTAACTGTTTTTTAAAATTATTTACATCAAAGTGATGTATTTACACCCTCAGATGTCCCTGCAATCAATTTTATATTGGGGAGACAAAGGTCATTCAACGTTAGACTGATGGAACATGCAAGGGACATCAGTAATAGGAAAGAAGAAAGTTCTGCTGCAATGCATTTTAAAAAATGTCATCAGGGTAGTAGTGAGGGGTTAAAAGGAACGGTGCTAGAGAAAATTAATGCATCTCACTTTGATGTAAATAATTAAAAAAACAGTTACTATCTAAAGAGGCTGTTTATGTTTTAAAGTTTGGCACTTTATACTCCAAAGGGAATGATAACGCATTTTTTTGGCATTAAGTTTAAGGCCATGGTTTCAACACCAGCCCTTGGTCTCAGTGAGGCCTTTCTGTAGGATGTCTACATCACTTGGGGAGTTAATAATGGCTTCTATCTCGCAGTCATCAGCGAACTTGGTCAGCCAGAGTCCCTCTGTGTTGGCCTGTACTTCTGAGAAGTAGATGCCAAACAGGAGAGGACCCAGGACCGATCCCTGTGAGACTCCATTCATGACTGGTCGGCAGTCTTACTTGGTGTCCACTACTTTCACACTGGAGGGTTCTATTTGTGAGCCAGTTTTCAACCCGCCTAGTGATATAGGGGTTGATACCTAGTTTGGTGAGTTTATCAATAATTCCTGAGTGAGGAATGGTATCAAAGGCCTTGGTCAGATTGGGGTAGGCTGTATGAACTGCCTTGTCCTCATCCACAGCTCTGTTGACTCTCTCAAAGAAGTCAACCAGGATGAGCAGTCATGATCTACCTTTCACAAAACCAAATTACGTGGGATCTAGACTTTGGAGATTCCCCATATCCTTGTTAATTGGGTCCATGATGATCCCCTCCATAGCCTTACATATCAGACTCATCAGGGTAATGGGGTGATAATTCCCAGGATCTGTAGTTGCTCCCCCTTTATGGAGGGGGGATGATTGTAGCAGTGCACCATTCAGTAGGAACAACGCCTGAGATTAGGCTGTGATTGAACAGGGCACACAGATGTGGTGCCAGTTCACTTTGTAGTTCATATAGAACGCATCCAGCAATATTGTTGGGTCCCATGGAAGGTGTATTCTTGGCCTTGGACAATGCAGCTTTAACCTGTGCTGCAGTAATGCTGGGTGCCTGGCATTCCTCTGGTATTGTGATTGGTCCTTTAGGGGGAGAGAGAGGGGTAAAGTTGGCACTGAATCTATTGGTCAGTATGTTGGCAATATCTGTTGGCTCAGTATAGGAGGTACCATTGTACAGTAACTCAGAGCAAACCTGGGTATTGCTGTGGAGATTCTTGATATAACTATAGAAGGCTTTGTGGTTTTTAGTGTCTGCTGCAATTCTGTTCTCATAGCTTAGTTTAGACATTCTGATGAGGGATTTCAACTTTTTGTTGAGGCTAATAAGGGAGTTTTTCCAGTCTTGGGACTTCACCTTTTTCTGCAACAGTTTCTTCCTTCTGTTGTAGAGTTTATTAATGGCAGGGGACCACCACATTGGCTTCCTTTTTTTTGGAGGTGAAGCATCTTGGTTCTGTGGGTTATGGCTAGTTCCATCCATTTATGTACATGTTCGGACAGTGCATTGGTATATGATTCAGCAGTCATGCATCTATTTTCCATTGACATGGATTTGAAGTTAGCCACCTCTGTTTTTAGGAGCCCAAAGTCAGCTTTGGAGAAGTTTTTCTTGGTGGTTACCTTTGCGAGGGGTGTGGGTGAGATGTGGATTTCCATGGTGATTAGTTTGTGGTTGGATCTAACCAGAGAGGAATTGACTATTGGTGTAGAGCAGTGATTGCCCATGTTAGTAATAACCAGGTCAAGGATGTTGCTTCCTCTAGTGGGGGTAAGAATGAGCTGGTCCAGGGCATTTGAATTGATAAATTCCAGGAAGCGTTGAGCCAGTGTATTGGTACAGGAGTAGTTTTCCCAGTTGATGGAGGGCTAGTTGAAGTCACCTAGTATGAGAGTGTTGAGTTGGACCCTAATAGTTTCCAGGGTGCTTAGGAACATGGAGCGAGAGTCTTGTGATATGGTTGGGGACCTATAGCAGACTACGACCTGAATCGCCATCTTACCCAATGTTAGTTGTACCTGAAGTATCTCAGATGCATTATACTGGACAACTAGTCTGGAGGTGTGCATATCCTTTATGAATATTGAGACACCACCGCCCTTGGAGCTTCGGTCCATGTTCTGGGGCCAAAAGGTGTGGAATGAGTTATAGTCTGGTAGCACAGGGGTGCTTTCTACTTCTTTAAACCAGGTCTCCACTACAGCACAAATGTCGATGTTCTCCATTTTGAGGAGTGCTCTGAGCAAGTGCATCTTGAGATTTAGACTTCTAGCATTGAGCAGCACGACCCTCAGATTGCATTTATTTATAGCTGTTATGGTGGTAATTTGGTCTTTGGAACATTGCCTAAAAAAGGCACTATAGGGGTGGCAAGAGCCTTAGCCAGAATCCGGAAACCCAGGTGTGACAGATGCAGGCCACCTCTGACAAAGTATCATGGTCTGTCAGTAATGTCATCCCAAGCAGACAGATACTGGATCCCCTTAGAATGACACCAGAAACTTAGCCAATTGTTGAAGTCAATAATTTTCTGTTTGTACTGCGGTATAATTTTGGGCGATGGTAGGATGCTGCTCTGGGCTAGGGTCATACCTGCCTGGGCCACATAATCCGAGAGCTCCTCCACGTCTTTCATTTAGTCCAAGGAGGTGCATCTCAGGTCATTCACACCCACATGGACAGTGTCAGAGTCATACTTGTACTTGTTGTGGAGTGACCTGAGTGTGTGTGTTACAAACCACAAAGGGCTACTGGGGTCAATCTCTCTTCTATAATAGTATCTACAAACCAGAAAAGGTTGCTGGGGTCAATTTTTATCAACTAATGTAACTCTAGTTGGAATAAAATTCCTATATCACTTAGGTCTATCTCGCACCTTCAGTTTTTCAAACCATTACCAAAAGGCATCCTCTCTGCCTGCTGACTATGTCACTGCTCCTTATGTGGAACACAGCTTCCCTTAACATCCATCATCACCTTTGTATACCTCCATGTAAAGCACTAAATCACTTAGCCTGGTTATCCCCGTCTAATACTTCACTTTATTGTAGTACTTAACTACACCTACTTCTAATTAGCACAACCAAATTGCCATTCCATCACTACTTCTCCATTAAGACTTAAACTTGCTTATCTCCTTCAATATCTTGCTGTAAGGATTTTTTTAAATTACTGCTACCTGTCATGCACATCACTCTTTTATCTGCAAATTGTCAGTACAATGCTTGTATGTTATTGTTTGTGAATATCAATACAAATTTTATTATACCGACTGCCATACTATGTATTCACTGAAACTGCGTTATAAAATTTATTATTGCAAATATTGACTGCAACTCATTCCCTCCAGTACAACTCTTTTGAATGTGTACCTTTAACTCCTAGTGGGTGTGGCCTGAGCCTTTAAAAATGAAGTTATCACCTTACAATTCTAACAAATACTCATTGACAGAGGTCAAATATCAATATAATTGTGTGTACCATCATGTATGCTTCAAGATAAAATATTCTGATACCTTGTATGAAGCATGGTTTTGGAATTATTAATGCAAGTAAGAACAAGTAATATTTGACGCCTAGAGGAGCAGTAGGAGGTAACTGCAGATGCACCTGGAGGCATCACTCGGATGTAATGAGATTGTCTTACCTGGGAGCTTTTCTCCTTGGGCCTCAGTTGAAAAAAGGTACCTGTGCCCAGTTGGACTTTTCCAGTAAACAAATGTCAATAAATAAGTAGATAAATAGAAAAATAAATATGTTGCAGCATCATATCAGTTAATAAAGTATCAATTTTGTAATGAGCAACATTAATCTCCTTCCCGGACAGCCTACACCTGTGGTTACTGTTACTGAGCAGCTGAAACATTTTACGTGAGTAATCTATGCTGCCCCTGATAACTAAGCCCTCTCCCTTATTAGGCTTCATAATCGATGCTCTTGTTGCCTATTAATCATAAAGAAGCTGTCTTTCATCCTTAGTTATATTGTAACAGCAACAGTCCTTTTTATATGTGCTAGTTCTAATAATCTTTTCATACAATCTTTCAAACAAGGTGAAAGCAGGCTGGTGTAGGTGGGGGGCAAAAGTACTGTTTCTAACAAAAGTATTATAGCCAGTGTTCTTTTGTTCTTAAAACAGAAAGCTAAGTCCATCTTCCTAGTGAACATTTTTAGTTTAAGCATGGTACCGGCTATGTCATTTTCTTTCTAGAAGGCACAGATGTAGAATCTTTCAGAAACAGATTATAGTAAGCATCAGAAATCTATAAATTTCTGTAGTTAAAAATGCTGAACCCATAACAAGAATAAATAATATTATTCTTGTACAGATTATGTCCATCAGGTGATTTCTGGTTCATGGTGTTGTTTCTTAGTAATCACATATGCCACAATCTTTCACTTGCATGCTGTACACAAAGGTTTTCTCTATGCTGTCCCGCTGTACACTGCTCTTCTCACTTAAGTCGTACTGCAATCTTTTTGAATCACAAAACCTCTGTTTAGCTACTCATTTGCATTAATTAACATGCCATTTAAACATGCCATACCTCACAAAAATCCTACATGTGCAAGCTATGCCCATGTACCTTCAAAATGCTGAGCATTATTATTTATATTTATAGGGAAAGTCCAACTAGACACAGGTCCTTTTTCAGTGGAGGCCCAGGGAGAAAAGCTTCAGATAAAAACACACAATCAAAATCAACAGGAAGAATCAGCAAAATTTACACTATGGATATCTAGTCAGCAAGCAATCAAGTCTTTCGGCTTTTCCCACTTAGGGGTCGCCACAGCGGAACTCCGGTCCGCTAATGATTGGCAATGGATTTTTACGGTGCCACAACGATGCCCAACCTTCAAGGAAGGCACACCCATTCACACACACACCTACCTGCATGTCTTTAAATGTCAGTCGACTTTCAGGAAAGACATGCAGACTCCACACAGAAGGTGGTCCAGCCGAGAATCAAATGGGAGAACCTCTTGCTGTGAGGTGACAACGCTAACCGCTGCACCACTGCGACCTACGGATATCTAGTAATACATGGTAAATGGCCTAAGATAATATATAACAGAACAAGATAAAATAACATTAGTACATTGTTTCATGTGGCATTTAGTACATAGTAAATGGCCTAATATGACACATTATATTATATCATACAGGATGAGAAAACATTAGCACATAGTTTTATATGGCAGTCAGTAAAAGTAGTATACATTTCTTACAAGTTTCATACAGTACATAATAAAGATAATATACATTTTGTACAACAAACACACTTAGAAGAGTACTTACTTCCACAGTGGCATAGATGGAATACATAGATATTGAGTTTAGATGGAGATTAGGTTGTTCAGTAAGTGTTTATCCTGGGGAGTCACAGGAGCATAACCAGGTAATCATATAATGTGCTCTGAGGAACTTTCTGAATTGTGTGGTGGAGATAATGGAGGTCAGGTTGCAAGGTAAGGCAGTCCAAACTTTAGAAATAGAATAGCCAAAGAGAGAAATCACTGTTTCATTGATATGTTTGGTGACATCTAGGTGGTTTTGGGTACTAGATCTTAAGGTTCTTGTTGTGAAATAAGGAGTAATTAGATTCTGGAGTGCTAGAGTTTTAGTTGGGTAATAATATAGCTAGTGTGCCAATGACAATTGAGAATGTCTCAGATGGCACTACCCAGGCTTTTTCTGAATCACACTCATTATTTGTTGCTACAACAGTTACTGTTACTTGATTCATGCTTCTGTCTGATGTTCTCATTTCAGTTTGTTGAGTCATGTGTAATACTATACATAAGCATGCCTTTCCCAATGTCGCATTATAGTCTTTGTGATATCTATTTTGTTTTAAATTTTTCACTTGGCTTTAATAGAAAGACAGCGGAAATCTAACTCTGCAAACATAACTGAAACCATGTAATATAAGCTTTAGAACTACAGTATGACAACTGGAAAAGCCATTTTTGATGTATTTTGCCAGAGAATATATTAAAATAATCTATCTCTTCAAAAATGCCATGTTAATTTTATGCAAACAATATGCCATACATTGAATGCCTTAATATTATTTTTCAGTGCTCTGTGATGAATTTTGCTGCAATATCCATAAAACAATTGCTATACTGCTATTCACTTTAATGCAGCTCTCTTATAAAATCTCCAGCATGTCTGTGAACAGTATTTTTTAATTGCATACTACTGGGCTCAAGACAGTTCATCCATCAAAACTTTTGGTTTGCATAGATGTCACCATGGTCTGTGTTAGAATAACAACCACTTTTATTACTAACACATTCACACAGAAATCATTGGATTCCTTTACTTGGAGATCTAATTTTGTGCACCCATGTTGATATGATTGTTACTGAAAATCCAGTTAACTTTCCAGTGATTTCATTCATGCACATCATAATATTTCGGCTGTGGTTTGCTGTTCTTCTCATTAAAGTTCTCTTCCCTTTCCTTCTTGAAGTCTGGATATTCTCAGAAAACTAGTGACAACACAAATTATTTTCCTGTTTAGGTTTGCTACTATAGTCTTCAGAACCTGCTGGCCTGAGTAAGGACATGGACCTGAAATATGAAGGCTTTTATTCTGTGAATAATTTAACTGAAATTATTTGATGTTTCATTATTTAGCTTACCTTTTAATCAATACACGTAAGAATAAAGGGAATAAGGGATCAGACAGACAAGGAACTTTTGTCATCATCAGTTTGGGGTTACAGAAGCTGTTGTTTAACTTAGTCCTAAAGGACTGAAAAAAATGTATAGCAGCTATAAGATGAATTCTATTTCTGTAGCCGTTCTTAGTTTCTTATTTCACTCCAACATCGTACAAATAATTATGATACAACATACACATACACACACACACACACACACACACACACACACACACACACACACACACACACACACACACACACACACACACACACACACATGCATATATGTCTATGAAAATATTATCTCAGATAAACTATGGGCAAACGTTTGTTTCTATATTATATGTCAATGTACAAGATAGAGAAATGTGATTATACATGTGTAAAAAATGTGTATTCATTCTAAAAAATGGTGGGGAGGCATTGAGACAAAGTCACAATTTTCATAACTAAATTGTATACAAGAAGGGCAATACTATGTAACTTTAATGCACACTTGATAATTCACTCATACATGGGTGCCAGAACCAGAGAGCCAGGGGGAGGGGGAGCCCCCCACTTTTACAGCTGAAAGACCTGTCACGCACAGAAGTTAAACTAACTAAACTAGCTGTTTTTGTTCTTTTATTGCTTGCTCTGTGTTACAGGAGTTATGCTGGCACAGTTCTGTTGGTGCTGCCAGAGCCAGAGTCATGTCAGTAAGGAGAGTTTTGTTCTTTTATTTGCAGGAGTTATGCTGCTACCGTGTGTGTGTGTGTGTGTGTGTGTGTGTGTGTGTGTGTGTGTGTGTGTGTGTGTGTGTGTGTGTGTGTGTGTGTGTGTGTGTGTGTGTGTGTGTGTGTGTGCATAATGTCCGAGTTAGGTGTAGCTGATGGTTAGTGTTACTCAGGCTCAAACAAAAGCCTGAATTATCCACCCATACCCCCACTTATGATTCAGGGAGTTGAGTCCATAGCTCTCAACTGTCCAGATTTACACAGAATATTTGACTCTTACTTTTGGTCTGTTCCTCTTAAAATTTCTGGTTTTCTGGCAAATCAGTAAGAACTGAATTCACTAAAGAATGATAGCCCTTTAAGTTTCACTCTTCCTATCTTTCAGGAAACACATGGTAACACATAACACTATTTTAGCAACTTTCTAAGATTATACAAGCAATATTTAAAATGTGTCCTGTTTTGGGTCCTTTGCCCCTCCCAAAATAAATTTTGGCTTTTTCCCAATTTCTTGTGCTGCTAAGTTGACAGATTTAGTTGAGTGTCAAGTGGATTTTACAAGGAGCTGAGAGCTTCAGGGGAAGAGAAGTTTAGTGCTAGTTTAGTGCTACTTATGCTAAGTCATTTGCATTGTTAGTAGCACAACAGGTAATATAAGTGCTTTTTTGATGCAGAAGGCTGTGGGTTCTACTCCCACAGTATGCAGATGGATCGCTGATATTGTACTGTGTTGTATATTAAATGGAGTTGATGCTGCTGTCCTATGAATGTCCTCCGCTGGAGGAGTCTCCTAGTAACTATGTTTCTGTTATCAGTTTGCCATCCATTCCCCATTGCAAAATTACTAGCTTATCATTTTTTTTAATGTAGCACAGGCAATTTATTTCAAGGGCAGCAGGTACTTTATTTGTAGATAAAGCAATTAAATATACATTTGTTTGCTAGCAGCAACCTCTTTATTAGTTACATATCCTTTAAATGTTGAATTATTTAGATGACTTACTTCTGCAGAGATTTTGCATATTTACTGATATTGGTGGATTGTAATGACAGAAGTTTGAGTGGCCTTTTATGGTTGAAATTTTCTGAAATGGGTAGTTTTGTCATTATTGGTTCATACATTTTGTTTCATTGCTTACTAGAAGACTGTTCCAAACTACAAATTGAAAGCACATTCTAAGAAGTGGTGCTGTATTATACAAGGAATATAATTTAATACAATCAGGTTTCAATCAGAAAGGTGAATCAAAGTATGCATACATGTATACTTGCTCACAGGATGCAGGAGATCAGAATAGGGGAAGAGACCAGTCACCAGTGGAGTTCCGCAGGGTTTGGTGCTGAGACTTCTTCTGTTTGGTATATACATCTCAAAAGTAAAAGGAAATACCAAAGGGCTTTGGCTGACTAGGTTTGTGATGACTGCAAGCTAAGAGCAGTTATTGAATCCCCAGATGACTTAACCATCATGCAGGAAGGTTTGTCCCAAACAATAACAGGTGCCAGAATCATGAATTGACACTAAATTCCGAGAATATGTCCTTTGGGAAGTCATATACTCCAGGAAACTGCCAAATTGACAATGTCCCCTGAGAACTGACCCAGTTGTTTGGCATTTGGGAACTTGTGTGTACAGTGACCTAAGGTTTGACCAATATGTGCCCAGAGTCATAAGAAAGTCTTTCTATATTGCACAGCTTATAAACAAATTGATTGTGACTAGATCTAGAGATGTTATTGTCCCCCTTTACAAAGCCCTCATTAGGTCAATCATTTTGTATAATGTCTACTTTGTCATGTATCTGTCCAGACCATGCAACAATTGCCCTTTTTAGATCACTAAGTATATACCTTACTAAAAGGATACAAGTCCTAAAAAATAGGTCTTGCATGGACCACCTCAAACATTTATCACTATACCCAGTATCTTACAGCGTGTTTAGAGGTGACATGTCTGGCATACAAAGCATCCTCCTACCTAATACAAATGGATTTACTGAACATCAGCAAGTCAAATGGCATCAGAAATACTCCATCCAGGTATCTAAACTGAATGTTGTGGAGAGACTGATATATATCACAGAGTCTAGCATTGTTCCAGAGAAAGACTATCCATAAAAATAAAACAAAGCTCATCTGTCTATATTCAAATGCAACTTGGATCTAAGGATGGGTAATAGAAAATGTACTCCAGGATTGCCCCTCATGCCACTAAATGGATAGAAGCAGTTCCTAAATGCTGCATCCCTTACATGGGTCCCCTCAGATTATCTATAGTATGATCACATTTATTCTCACTAGAGCTAATATACAATTAACAGCCACGGGATAGGTAAGACCAATCTTGAAATGTTAATTCAAGCTCCAAAAGGGAAATTGGCTAAGCTTAAAATGTACTACAAGTGAACCTATGTTGTGGTAGCAAATAGTTTTAAAAAATTGCCCTTTTTACATCATTAAGTGCGCCTCTCACCCTCCAGCCCCAAACCCCCCCCCCAAGTCTTCAACAGCTTCCGGCACCTCTGCCCTCATAATGTTATAATGCGTGTATCATTAAAACGACTGACTCACTCCAGCAAGGGCCAGATATTTTCACATAGTCGAAATGCTGCAAATGTCCACTAGAGGGAAGTAAAGAACCATGCATTCTGTACAAGCAGGTCTATTTCCTCTGCAAACATCTAAGTAAACACAATGTGATGCAGGGAAGTAATATGAATAATATTACTCTTCAGGTTTCATGGCATGTACTGGAAATGCATTGAGTAAATAGCATCTCAAGATTTAAACCTGAAATATTACTGCAAGCCTAACTTCATTGCTTTCTCTCAGTAAAGTGAAATGAGAAATGCCAGGCAGGAAAATACATTTCTAAGTGCTAAGACCTCGATGCTGCAAATGTTTATTAAGTATTCGTATGTCATATGTGATAATTCTGATTCTGTTGTGCTAATTACACAGATATGTATAGATGCTGTAAGGTAATGCAATTTAATGTATTCCTTTTTTCTAACATGATTAAAACACAAATGGCATATGGTGTGTGTGTGTGTGTGTGTGTGTGTGTGTGTGTGTGTGTGTGTGTGTGTGTGTGTGTGTGCGTGTGTGTGTGTGTTTGTGTGCGTGTGTTAAATAGGAGTATAAATGTCAACACTGACTTAGTTACTGGCCCAAGCTGCAAATCTAACTGTCTAAAAGTATTTAGTGCAATGTTTGATGTATTATATTTTTTTTCAGCTGTGTAGGATATTATAGAGTTGCAGATATCAAATTATTACATTTGTTAGGAAGTTTGCTACATGTCTGTTTCATAGATTGTCCGCTGTTGAAAAGGTACACTACTGCAACCATCTAGAAAGAACCATATCATATAAAGCATAAACATTGCACGGTATTTCATAAAGTGACAGTGTATGAAATATTTAGTGTCATTTGTCCACAAAGAACTGTGAAATAAACCAAATCAGTCATAGACTATATTGGCATTGACTCCATGTTCCCATTTTTCCACAAGGTGTTGCGTTATCATATCAACATTGACCATCACCTAGACCCAGTGTCCACACCACTGGTCGGCTAAACCTGAAAAACAGCATTCTTTAATAAAATATAACTGAGCTGTATATTACTAGATATAAAACACATTATCAAAGTGTCCTGGAAATTACAACCTGCTGAGAGGTAATTCTGAAATAAATCAGCAGTATGCATTTTCAATGAAAATCTTACTGTCCTTGGGCATTTACTGATGGCTTCAGTCCTGCAGTTATTGATGTTGTCATAGTGATTATTTTAGAGTACTCCAGGACAACTGCACAGCTTAAAATGTTCTTTGCAGTAATAACAAAAATCTTCTGACACTATTAATGCTGGTGTCAGATATTATCTGTCTATGCATTTAGTGAGGGCAATTAGCTAGCAGTGTATATTAAAGCAATAACTGACGACATGGTATGGTATATTGAAGATTTACCCACGGTTGGTGTGCTTTAATCACGAGGGCGAAGGCCGAGTGATTAAACAAAGGGAACCCTGGGTAAATCTTCAATATACCACAACCACGGAGTCAGTAATTGCTATTATACAATGACAATATTTAAGAAAAAAAATACTTACTTTTCTTAAATAATGCCTTTGTATAACGGTGGATTACTGTTCTTCTGCCGGTTGTGGTATACTGCTTCTTAGTTTTGATGTACAGCGCTTGCGTACGGGACTTGCGTTCCCACACATATCCAGTACATCAATGCTTTGAAATGGAAGCAACGGAGAAAAGAAAGTTTCCGTTGCTCCTTTTTCTCTCTCTTTTTTTTTAATTGTAAAAAAAAAAGGTTTGGGGCACTCTATACCAACGGAAAAAAGTCCAGGCGACCGAACCTTTTACAACGGGCATGCTGGTTGGGCTGGGCCAATCAGCGTACACATTTTCGAATAGTAATAGGGAGTCTTTGTATAATAATTAATTCCCTGCGCAACTCCCAGTAGGCGGAGCCTAAGTTTTTTATAGAATTAAATTATGTTCTCAAATTTCAAACAACTGTTCATATCGCTGGAATCATGGAAGTTACTAAAAAACTTTTCAGTACAAACCATTTTTATAGTGGTAGTATTCTTTAGGTTCTAGGTCTTAAAAAAGATTTTGTAAGTCACAATAAACACAGTTATTGCTAATTTTGCAGTATTTTGTAAACAGCTTACAATATCTCAGAAGCCACTTCAGTTATGCACATATGTCTATCCATCTTAGCCCTTTCATAGGAGGTGAAGCAGTTCTCTCTGTGCTACTTGGTTATTTAGACTTTTAGAAAAAATGTGAAATTTATTCATAGATTAGTACTAAGCTAACTGTCTTTGGGGGCTATTTTAAGCGTAACCAATTACCCCATGTGAGAATCAAACTCTACACCTTGTGTTTCTAAGGAAAGCACCTTAACCATTACACCAACCTTCCACCCATGTACTTGCATAAAATTAAACCCTGTTAGTAACAGCCTGCATAGCATTGCTGGAGCCTTCCTGTGTCCTGACAGAGTGCTGTTCAAACTATCTGGAGATATACAGAGCTAAGTATATTTTTCTGGCACTTCAGAGTTGTGTACTGTTAATTATTGCTTGACTAATTTTATATCCATGCTGGCTGACTTCAGAGTTGTGCAATGTTATTTTTGCTTCACTGTATAGTTTTTCAGATCTCTGCTGAAGGTGTTGTTCCCCCCCACACACATCCTCCCTATTCCTGTATTGTTGCTTAAATTTGGAGGCTTTTGCAGTTGCCCACCCCCACTGTATATTTGATCTGGGACACTCTCCCCAGTCCCATCTCTTTACCTCTACCTAATAGACTCCTTCTGCATTTGTTTTTAGTCATTTTTAATTTAATTGCAATTTTTTAACTGTTTGGTCTAACATTGCTACATATTCAAGTGTGCTAGCTTGCTCTGCATTTGAATTGTTTTTACTGCTGTATTAGCTACTTTTCTGTATATAAAAAAAATCTAAGCCTGTTTCCTACCTTTCCTGTAACAAGTGTAGTCCAGATTCAGATTTGCTGTATCCAGGACTGTATGTAAGCTTCTGAGCCCCCCAAGCTTTCTGTGTTGGAGGGAAGCCTTCTAGCTTATCAGTAGGGTTGCCAGCTTTCTTTGTGGCTAAAACTGGACTAAGGTCACACCCCTCACATCACCCATAACTCAACCAATTCCCACCCCTTCTCCCATCCATGCTCCGCCCATGATGTCAGCTGATGGGAACGCCATCTTTTTCAGTTCCGGATGCCTGCTTTCAGCCAATTTACTATGCTTTCCTGTAAAAAAAAAAATAGTAAATCTGCCAGTTTAACAAACACTGATAGTCTGTTTCCTTTTGTGAAACAGAATACTGGAGTTTGTACAGTGTTTTCTTGACTACCAGAGAATTGATTTGATTTGTGGATAGCCCAGAACAAAAACGGATAGGTGGCAACAGGGATGATTTCCAATTTCCCACCTATTGGACAAAGTTATGCTTAAATAGGAAAGTAGGGATGGACTGTCTGCTTCACATGGATGGGAATCTTGTTCCAGTGCACACATGACAAGAGAAGATCATAAAATTTTCACTAGACACTGTTACACAAGATCAGACAATACAACAAAAAAGGAAAAATGACAATAATCTGCATAAATAGGAGAGAGAAAATGAAAAAAAATGACAATACATCATTGCTTTTCTAGTACTTGCAACCACCGACACTTATG
Organism: Protopterus annectens; assembly: GCF_019279795.1. Lineage (NCBI taxonomy): Eukaryota > Metazoa > Chordata > Ceratodontiformes > Protopteridae > Protopterus > Protopterus annectens. The sequence goes on along the minus strand of NC_056725.1, from coordinate 1,984,761,686 downwards.
TCAGCTGAACCTTCTACACTAGAATACAAGGCCACTAAATATCACTCTATATTTTTAACAAATCCAAAGTGCTGCATATTTCATTCCCTCCTATAAAAAGGGTACTCCACCTCTAAAACACAATCCAATCCCATTACCATTCAACAGTCGGTATACATTTCATTGTCACTCAGCTTTAAACCTTTTAAAACAACTGTAGGTACAAGGTTACTAAAACAAACTTTGCCAGACAAGTTTCACAACTTATCAGCCCAAATCCTACCCACCATCAAAACCTGGAAGACCCTACTGGCTCAGAGTTTTCTTGCAGTTTTTACTATTAGAAGTACAAAGAGAGCAAAAACAAACCATTTGCAAGTCTTATCTTTTTCCTTACATACTTGGAAATTTTATGTCTACAGTACACAGTTGCTTTATGAGAAGACTTCAAAATAACTTTCAAAGTTTCTCAACCTGTTGCAAATCATCTAGAACTGATCACAAGTCACCCCATAACAATCAACTGAGGTGCAAAGACATGGTGGTAGAAATTATAAATCAATTATAGAAAAGTATCCTTTAATTAAAAACTTTGTACAATTTATTCATAAATTCACATATGTCACGATCGGGAAACGTTACAGATGCATTTGTAGGGTCAGACGTGTTCGAAAAATCAAGAGTAGGCTTCCGTATCTCAAAAAAAGTGACTACTGCACCACAACCTTATATCCGTTAGAAAAACAACTGTAATAACATAGCTCTAGCACCAACAATTCAAAAATGAACCACCGCTCTGATAAATAATAATTGACTCCCGCTCCATGAATTTAAAACATTTGGAAAGTGTCTAAACTATATAAATAATTTCACATACAACTTACTCAAGATTAACTGCACTTGCCAGTCAGCTTCCAAAATAAACAAAATGAGTTAGAATGCACATCTGTCAACTATATGTTCCTTGTTTTAACTCTTTAACTCTTTAAAAGGCTTGGAAGTTGTCAACAAGCACCATCATACGAGCGAATGTAACACTTCCCAATATCCGGAAGTAAGAAAACAAAGAATAGCAACTGTAAATGCTTTCCTCTACAACTTAGCAGTTTTGTATGTACAATTTGTATGAGAAGCATGTGACTCTGATCAGCTGCAAGCTGCAAGCTAGTAGCTTATAGTCTTAACTGGTGCCAATGGGAGACAAACTGGAAAAAAAGCTGCCTCCTCCTATCTGCCCCCAAACACATACATAAACAAAATGCCAGTGTGATAGAGAGCTGTGTTCTTCCATACAGTTTCTTAAACCAATTAGTTGTCTAGCATTTAGAAGCAGTATTTTTTTTTACTCCAGAATCATCTGTGGATCTGAAATCGCTGTTGTAACAGTATGGGGCATAACATCCTATGCTGCACTCGAGGTAGCAATAGGTGTGGGATTGTGAGTGGCACATGTGCCGAGAACTGTTTGTGCGCAAGCATATTTACAATGCTTGCATACATAAACTAAAAACACCGGAGTATGTTTTTATGTTGACATTCTTTCTTACTGTGTCCGGAGTCCGGTTTTGAATAAAACTGGTAACCAGACAATTTGACAGAAAAACGGACAGTTCAGTCAAAAACTGGACAGCTGGCAACCCTACTTATCAGTGGGAGTGGTAAGCACTAGGTAACCTATCTACCACATAAGGAGTGGTTCTGGCCCAGAAATTGTAGCTATTGGCCATTTGGGCAATCTCTTCCATCTCTCTCAACTTTCTGATTCGAAAGCCTGCATTTGCACTTGTTTCTATCCTGTAACTCGACTAGTGCAGATACAGATTCTTAGTTTTAGCACTTAAATTTGCTTATTCGTGCTCAGCACTTGTTCAGACCTTGTAAGCACTAATTAAGCTACTAATTACTACAGCACTCAACCTTCCTCATTACCTAGAGGAAAACAGTTTTGGTACTTACTTTCCTCACTTGCTTAGAGAAAAACAGCTCTTGTACTCACTTTCCTCACTTATCTAGAGGAAAATAGTTTTTTATTCAGGCATGTCCAAGGGTCAGCTCCCAGTGTCCTCTCCTGTCTATCTGATGAATCTGGGCATCTTGGGGCAATGTAGAAATTGCCTCATGTACACAGACAACCCTCTCCTCCTACCACCCAGCACTACAACCTGTGTGAGATGCACTTATCTAGCCAAACTGGAGGTAAAGCTCTCTCCAACCAAGACTGAACTTGACAGTCAAGAGAAGAAGGTAAACACTTGCACCACACCACGCTCATCACATAGTCTCACTAAATCTACACCACCAAATCTACACATAGAAACACAAAACATTCATGAAGGCTCTCAATAATAAACTGCTCAAGCAACAGAGACCTCCAAGCAGAAATGCAAGCAACCTCCACCCCCCCAACACAACCCAAATGACACATAGCCCGCAGACTCAGTGTGCCACTCAACCACAGCCAATAAGGCAAAACAACGTACCCAACACACTAGTCATAGGTGACTCTATAGTTAGGCACACTGATGTCCCATTCACCAGGCTAAACAAGGAGAAGGTTACTGTCAGCTGCCTGTTGGGTGCCAGGATCCGCCACATACCCCACGCACTCAGGTCACTCCACAACAAGTACAAATATGACTCTGTCATTGTCCATATTAGTGTGAATGACCTGAGACATACCTTCCTGGACTACATGAAAAGAGACATGGAAGAGCTCTCCGATCTTGTAGCCCAGGCAGGTATGACCCTATGAGTAGCATTCTGCCATCACCCAGAATGATACTGCAGTACAAGGGCAAAATGATTGACTTCAACAATTGGCTAAGCTTCTGGTGTCATTCTAAAGGGATCCAGTATCTGTCTGCCTGGGATGACATGGTTGACAAACCATGATGCTTTGCCAGACATGGCCTGCACCTGTCACCCCTGGGATTCTGGATACTGGCTAAAGTTCTTGCCGCCCCTATAGTGCCTTTTTTAGGCAAGGTTCAAAGGACAAATTCACCACCATAACAGGAACAGGCAAGCAAAAATTGGGGGTGATGCTACTAAATGCTAGAATTTTAAATCTCAAAATGCACTCACTCAAGGCACTCCTTAAAATGGAGAACATTGATATCTGTGCAGTGACTGAGACCTGGTTCAAGGCTCCAGAGAGCACCCCTGCACTACCAGGATATAACTCATACCACACTTTTCAGCCATGTAACCTGGACCAGAACACCAAAGGTGGAGGTGTGTTCATATTCATTAAGGATATCCACACCACCAGGCTAGTTGCTCAGCATAATGCATCCAAGGTTATCCAAGTGTAACTAACTCGGGGCAAAACTGCAATCCAAATTGTAGCTTGCTACAGATCCCTCACTATGCCCCAGGATTCCCGCTCCTTTTTTCTTGATGTTCTGGAAAATACTAGGGTTCAACCAAACACCCTAATAATGGGCGATTTCAACTACCCCACCATTAACTGGGAAAACTACTCATGTACCAACTCCTTCGCTCAACGTTTTCTGGAATTCATAAACTCCAATGCCCTGGATCAACTTATCCACACCCCCACCAGGGGCAACAATATCCTAGATCTAGTCATTGCCAACATGAGTGACTGGTGTTCCACACCTGAAGTCAATGCCTCATTGGTCCGATCCGACCATAAGCTAATCACCCTAGATATCTACATCCTGCCCCCATCCCCCATTAAGAAAACCATGGTAAAAAAATTCTCCAAAGCCAACTTCATGCTTTTTAAGACAGAAGTGGTGAACTTCATGACACCCATGGAGATGGACAATACAGTTACGACTACTGAATCCTACACAATTGTACTTTATAAGCACTTACATGAGAGCATGGATCATGCTATCCCAAGCAGAGCCAAGACGCTATCCTCCTAAAAAAGGAAGCCAATCTGGTGGTCTGCTGCCATAAACAAACTGTACAACAGAAGGAAGAAACTGTTGCAAAAGAGAGTAAAATCCCATGAGTGGAGGAGCTCCCTGGTCAGCCTCAGTAAGAAGCTGCGATACCTGATAAAATCCTCCAAAGCTAGTTATGAAAACAAAATCGCCACTGATTCTAAAGACAACCACAAAGCATTCTATTGCTATGTCAAGAATCTCAATGGCAACACTCAGATCTGCTCTGAGTTACAGCACAATGGCACTAAATATACAGACCCATCTGATATTGCCAACATCTTGGCAGATAGGTTCACTGCTAACTTTACCCCCCTCACCCCTAAAGGGCCCATCTCTATACTGGAAGAATGCAAAGTTCCTGTAATCACGGCTGAAAAGGTAAAAACCACACTCTCCAAAGCCAAGAACACAGCATCCATGGGACCAGACAACATTCCAGGCTGCATTCTACACGGACTACAGAACAAGCTGGCACCCCACCTAAGTACCATGTTCAATCATAGCCTCACCTCAGGCTTTGTGCCCACTGAATGGCACACAGCGATGGTTATCCCACTCCATAAGGGGGGAGCCACCATGGACCCCGGGAACTACCACTCCATTAGCCTGATGAGCCTGGTCTGCAAGGCCATGGAATGTATCATCATGGAACTTATAAACAAATACATTGGTAATCCCCAAACTCTGGACCCCACCCAGTTCGGGTTTGTAAAAGGCAGATTATGTCTCCTAAACCTGATAGACTTCTTTGAAGCAGTCACCAAAGTCGTAGACGAGGGTAAGATGGTTCACACAGCCTATCTAGAGCTTGCCAAGGCTTTCAACACCATCCCCCACTCTGGAATTATAGATAAACCCACTAAACTAGGTATAAATCCCTATGTCACAAGATGGGCTGCCAAATGGCTCACTGACAGAACTCACACTGTGAAAGTAACAGACTCCAAATCCTACTTCAGACCAGTGACAAGTGGAGTACCAAAGGGTTCAGTCCTGGGTCCTCTCCTGTTTGGTATCTACTAATGACAATATAAATAAAACTTTTATCAACAATTATCTCTATGTCCACTAGATGATGATCAAAAATCAGTACAGTTATGTTTGCCATTGTGTATGCTTTAAGATGAAATATTTTAATACTTTGTATGTAGCATGGTCTTGGAATTATTAATGCAAATATTAATAAACAATATTTGATGCCTCGAGGAGTCAGCAGAATGGAACTGCACAAGCACCTGAAAGCGTCACTTGGCTGCAATGAGTTTACTGGGTACTCACACTATGTAATATATCGCTACGGTATTGCCTTACTGGCATTTCCAATACTGGATATTTTAAGAAAGAAAATTCACAGTTTCAAAAGCTGGATAGTGTAACAAGATCAAAGAATGTTCACAATGTTATATGCCCTGCTTTCCTTTCTTCATAAACTTTATTCATTGGAAATACCATCTTCCATGCCAGTTTGACTACATAATTTTTATTGCTATATTTTATGAACATTTATATGATCATAACAGAATTTTTTTGGAATGATGAATTGATATTTCTTTGTCAGAATCTGAAAAAGATGACATTTTCTTCTCAGAAATGACACATGCTATGGTAGCTTGCCTGGGATTTGGAAACCATCATCCAGATGTTTAAAGATATTCTTCATGTGATAAGATTTAAAACGTACACTGACAAATCACTTAGTAAAATGGACTATTTTCACATCATCATGATTCATCATGCTGATATAATTCATTGAGAACTGTAAAATCAAGTGAATTTTCAGGCCATTGGTACAGGGACCAGATTTGTATCTTTTTCCATTAACATGAGATAAGTACCGCATAATTTACTTTCAAGCATGTGAGAGAGATCAGCATGCAATAACATTTTTAACAGCCTTTCTGAATGCACAAGACAGGCACATTTGGAAATATAACATGCAGACTAGAGCTCAGTGCAATCATAAATACATTGTCTTTGTTTTCTGCGATATTTAATTTTATTATTGTATTATTTTGTTCATTTGCTTGGGGTTCCTTATTCTTCTAGAGGCAGTGAAGAATGGTTCATAGATTAGAGCAAGACAGGAAAATTTGCTATATTATGACCATTCATTTAAAGAATAAACAACTAAAACAGTGCCATTCAACTAGCTTTGCAGAAAGTTGATAAAAAATACAAATGGAGAATCACAAAATGTACACTTAAATATTGTGGATTTGACTTTTGTTTACTTATTTTTGTGGACACTGCATTTCAAGCCTTTTGTGATGATCCTTGGATAGTGTAACAATGTGGGCACATACTGAATGCTACCATAACAGACTAAGACAAGTCCTTTTATGATCCCTTTGAACATACATCACATAAATCAATACTGATAATTTTGAAAGATATTCATCATGACTAGCAAAGCAGCTGCTGAGTCCGTCACCAGTGTTAACCTTTCAAGCTTCCTCAAATAATATCATCATCATCATCTTCATGTCCTTTCTTCTCATTTTCTACATGGAGTCAGAATGTCAGCATAACTAGGTTGTTTGGTCATAAATTAGAAACATAGGGCTTAAAACCCAGGTGAGGTCATTAAGTTGCCTGCAAGATATCCCAAGCAACATCCAAGCAAAGGGTAAGAAGGTTACACAGACAAACGATTCAGAATAAAAACTGCAAGACAGACTTAGCTAGAGTCTTCAGTGTATAATATATTAAAATTCCTGTAGTAGCGGCCAACAGGATATATGGAAATGACTCCTACACTTATGCTGTACTAATGAGGTCACAAAAATGCCCAAAACATGGCATATCTACAACTATTTGAGTTTGGGTTTATTGGCCTGAATGTACTCAAAAAGTCTTAAAAAGTTAAAATTCATGGTCATTCAGAAGCTTTATAGCTGAGACACTGGCATGACTTTAAGGAATTAAAACTATGAGATTGTGTTACATTATTTCGCCTAAGTACTCTGAGGCTCGGGGTTACAGGCATTTTGACCAAAATGGAGATAGACAGAATTGGGACCAATAAATACCAAGGATCTTAGAGATTGCTGGAAATCCATAAACAAGATTAATGGCTATGACAGAGCTGAACAGGAAATCAGTGTATGAGAGAAAAAGTCAAAAGAAGAAATTAGAGCAGAGAATTTTTAAAAAAGTACTAGTAGAATTAGTGGCCAGCAAGGAGATGTTATGGCACTAGCAGGTACTCATAACATGGTGTCAAAAGGAGATTGTATGGTACTAGTAGGTACTCATAGTGTGGCATTGGGAGGAGACTGTATGGCACAAGTAGGTATTCATAGTGTGGTGTCAGAAGGAGATTGTATGGCACTAGTAGGTACTCATAGTGTGATGTCAGAAGGGATTTTATGGCACTAGTAGGTACTTATAGAGTGGTTTCAGAAGGAGATTGTATGGCACTAGGAGGTACTCATAGTGTGGTGTCAGAAGGAGATTGTATGGCACTAGTAGGTACTCATAGTGTGGCATCGGAAGGAGATTGTATGGCACTAGTAGGTACTCATAGTGTGGTGTCAGAAGGAGACTGGCACTAGTAGGTACCCATAGTGTGGCATCGGAAGGAGATTGTATGGCACTAGTAGATACTCATAGTGTGGCATCGGAAGGAGATTGTATGGCACTAGTAGGTACTCATAGTGTGGCATCAGAAGGAGATTGTGTGGCACTAGTAGGTACTCATAGTGTGGTGTCAGAAGGAAACTGTATGGCACTAGTAGGTACTCATAATGTGGTGTCAGAAGGAGATTGTACAGCACTAGCAGGTACTCATAGTGTGGTTTTGAAGAAGATTGTATGTCACTAGTAGGTACTCATAGTGTAGTGTCAGAAGGAAACTGTATGGCACTAGTAGGTACCCATAATGTGGTGTCGGTAGTGATGGCAAGGAGCCAGTCAACAGGAGAAATAGATTAAAGAGGAGTTTGTTTGCAATATTTTGTGGAAGAACAGCAGGAAGTGATTTACATATCTTGTCAGAATGCATTTGGCAGTAACTGACATAAACTCCATCGTGTAGGATCAGGAGATAGATGTTTCAAGGAAGAAATTCCCATGAAATAATTAAAATATCCTTTTAAATGTAGTCTTTGACTTAGAGGTGGGTGAATTTTAAAGCACAACATCAAAGGGGGCCAACCTTTCTTCTTCTCTTTCCTGGTCCCTTCTGTTGTAATGGATGAATGTTGATCTAAGCTATCCTGGTATCCAGAAGGAGCAGACTGAGTGATAACTGGGTACATTTCTTAATAATCCTCAAACATTTTTAGTGTAGCCCTTATATTTAAGACAACTGTAACTATACAGAAGTGTTATTTTCTGCTATGCTACACTGCCTTTAAAATGTACATAGTTTACTACACCTTAATATAAGACACAAAATCAAAATGTACTATAATTGTATGTACATTGTACAAGAATTATGTATACATATACACACAGGCACACATACACACACATGCAAATACACACACACACATGCAAATACACACACCCACCTACATACATATATGTAGGTGATTGCATATATAAGCAGTAATGCATACTGATGTATGCAGAATGGAGGTTCATGATGTCAAAACGAAAAACCCGAAGATCATATATCCAATTTCCAAACTGGTCTGTGTACAGAATTCTAAGATTGAAATCACAATTTCAGTTTGTAATGATGTCCCATATATATATATATATATATATATATATATATATATATATATATATATATATATATATATATATATATATATATATATACATATATATATATATATATATATATATATGTGTGTGTGTGTGTGTGTGTGTGTGTGTGTGTGTATATATATATATAAATATATATATATATATATATATATACATATATATACACACACACAGACACACACACACACATATATATATATATATATATATATATATATATATATATATATATATATATATATATATATATATATATATATATATATATATATATATATATATATATATATATATATACACACACACACACACACACACATATGTTTATACACACACACCCATACTAACTTCAAGATCATTAAACTTTGATGTCAATGTCAGTCTTCGTATACTAGTTCATTAGACATTGTGTATCGGACCTGTACATTTTGTCATGCCTGTGTTGAGTAAATTGATGGAAAACCTTGTATAAATATCACTGATATCTTACATGTTATGAGTCATGAGCCTGACAGGTAATTTATCAAATGGATCCCAGAAAGTATTACTGCAAATAAGTAAACTGCAGGAAATGTAATGGAAAATTTGACTTTGCTTATTTTTGTGCAATTATAAACTTCTCCTTTAACACCTCTGAGGTGTGGAATGTCACACATTGAAATCTGCCAACATCCTTATATCCCTGAGCATTTTCTCAAAGATCAAGCTAAAAAGCAAAACAAAACAAATGTCAAAATGTTGTAACAGTAAATGCTATAAACTGGTGCAAATAGCATTGTTATCAGTAAAACTTCTTTGTAATAATAATAGACAGTTTATTCACAGTCTTTACATTAAAATACACTTCATTCCACACAAACCCAGAATTATATTTTTCTCTCTTGTTTCATCAGTAGCTCTTCATATATCGGAAGCTGTACAATGTAGACATCTATATGTAAATTCAGAAATGCTTAGCACAAGGTAGAAACCTTGGCTTGCAATGTTTCTGCATCATGCTAGGACTTTCTAACTCACATACTGCTTTACACTTAGGATTTCCCCTTCACAAGGGCCTCATAGCATAGAGTCTTCTTGTGGGTAGAGCAATATGTGAATCCAGAGGAGTGGCTAATGCTAATTAGCTATGTGCTTCTACAAGAAATTTCCACAGCAACTGATTTGCCCAGCCATTCTGAGTAAAAATTTACTCTAGGAGGAAAAGTGACCACCCTAAGAATATGGAGATCACCCACTCACTCCTTTAAGAGTACTTAAAGGTAAGTGTATTGAAGATGATGGGGTGAGGGAAGAGTTAATGTGTTTAGGTATGTGAGACCTATGTGTATGGGTCTGTAGGGCATGAATAAAAGTGTATGAAATGTGTGTGTGTGTGTGTGTGTGTGTGTGTGTGTGTGTGTGTGTGTGTGTGTGTGTGTGTGTGTGTGTGTGTGTGCATGAGTGCGTGCATATATAGATGTGCATATGTCACTGCCTGAGTGATGGGACGGGGGGTTAGATAAAGAACTGAGGGTCTGTTTGTGTGTGTGTGATTGTTGGATTCACTATCGTAACTGGGGTGGGGCAAAGGAGGTGTCTGTTCTCCGTTCAAGCTGTTAGTGGGCCACAAATAAGAAGGAGCTCATTTAGTATGCATGCAGAACTGGCATTCATCTATGAAGCCAGGAGAATACTGTGTCTTCATAAATGAATGCTGATCTTGCATTCCAGTTTATCTGATCGTAATGTGTGCTAGTACTATAGGAAACTGCTAGTTATATTTAAGCTGATAGAAATGCACCACAGAAGAGATTTTTTTTCCTTTTCAGTTTTGAGTAGAGGGATCCAGTCAGGAAAAGTGTCCAGGGTGCCAAGTGAGCCAGCTACAGCTGTGAGTGGATTGTGTGCATGCAAATGTAAGGATGTGCGTTGCGTAGGGGTCTTGTGTTTTGGTGAGTGGATGTGTGTATGCACGTGCGCATGCCTGTATGTATGTGTGTGTGTGTGTGTGTGTGTGTGTATGTATGGTTGTTTGAATGTATTTGCTTTTGTGTTTGTGTATGTTGGGGGGGTCTTTGCCAATCTGATGTATGGACCTGTATAGTGTGGTATTGTGTCGGATGCTTTGGCAAGATCAATGTAGACAGTATGCAAAATTTTAGCATCATCCATTACTTTCAAGATCTTCTCAAAGAATTCCATCAGGTTGAGTAGCCATGATCTGTCAGTGATGAAACTAAACTGAGTTGGATCCATTGTCTAAAGGCTTCTTATGTCATTGTTTATAATTTCCATGATAATTCTTTCTATAGCTTAGCAGCATCTTTATTACCCGATCGAATGTTTAGGTTAGTGAATACCTAAACGTCGATGTGGTAATATCAAAAAATTAAAACAGCGAATGGCCGATTAAAAGTAGGGAATAAATTACCTCGTCCACAAGAAAAAAAAAAGAAATTTAAACCAAATTCTGCCCCCCACCCCCCTAACTAAATATACCAACTCTGAGATCACTCTACAGTGGGGAAAGGGGCAAGATTCGTATAACGGCCAAGGGAATTCTTTCCCTGCATTAAATCAGCTGTTCGCGTTTTTGCTTTCACTATTTCCAGTTCGACATTTAGGTATTCGCTAACCTAAACATTCGATTAGGTAATAGGACCCCTCTTAGCATAAGAGACTTGTCAGACTTATGGGTCTGTAGTTACTTAGGTCCATAGATGGCACACCCTTGTCCAGGGGATGACAGTTGCAGTCTTCCATTCACTTGGCACAGCACCTGTCTGGAGGCTGTGGTTAAATAGTGATTTTAGTGGTCTTGAAAGGTCATGTTTTATGCTGTTAAGGATGCATCCTGACATATTATTGGGGCCTATCTATGCAATGTTCTTGGCCTTGGAAAATGCATTGAGAACCTGGTCCCTAGTGATTGGTGGGGGAGTTATTGTTGAGGGTATTTCCTAACAGCTATCTGGGAGGTGAGTATGTCATAAAATTGGAGCCAAATTGGTCAGCCAGTAAATTTGCTATATGTTTAGACTCAATACAAATAGCTACATTTACAAGTATTTTGGCACATTGTGTATTACCTTTGAGGTTGTGAACATAACTGAAGAATATTTTATGATTGTCCTTGGACTGGGAGGTAATTTATATCTCATATTTGATGTTTATAGACTTAATTAGCCCCCTGGTTTGCTTGTTTAGCTCAGTGAGGGAGTTTTACCTTGCTGGGCATTGCACTTCCAGATATTTTGCCAAGGTTTTCTTTCTTTTGTTATACAACCTATTGATGTTGAGATTCCAGTAGGGTGGCTTGTTTTTTGAGTTTTTATTGTTGTGCTTATTCTGATAGGTACAGCTGACTCTTTGCAGCCATTAACATGATTATACATGGTTCTCATGAACAATTCTGCATAGAAAGTGGTGTTCTCAAGGTTTGGAGGGCTTTGGAATTTTGCTGTAGTGTCATTTAACAGCAGGATGTTTGCTTTAGAATAGTTCCTAAAAGTTCCAAGGTTAGCTGGGGTCCCAGGTTTTATTTTTATTTCATAGGAGACAGCTTTATGGTTTGACCTGATCTGTGAGGACATTATACTGGGGGGGGGGGGGCAGCATTCTCCCATGTTTTTGAGGGCCCAGTCAAGGATATTAGCACCCATATTGAGTGTATAAATTATCTGATTCAGGATGTTTCTGTTAACAAAGTCCAGAAATCTCTGGGCCTGCATGTTTGGGATCAAGTATGATTCTCAGTTTATAGTGGGGTAGTTAAAGTTGCCCATGGATATGGCATAGGGTTATCATATATTTCCAAATACATTTTCTTCTTTAACTCCTCCCTTGCTTTTCTAAGTTTTATTTTTAAATATTTTATTTCATGTCCTCCATTCTCTCCTTTATTCTCTCTCCTTCCCCACTACTCTGTGGTTTGTTACTCTAATTTTTTGATAATATATTTTATAATCTGATTGCTTCCCATATCCCTTTGATTCCATAACTTCTTTACATCTTCTCTACCTCTGATTAGAGTGAGGAGGACATCACCTGCGTATAATGATATTTTATTGCTTTCTCACCACTGATACCCTCTTATGCCACTTTCGCTTTCTGTTTCCACCAGTGGTTCAATATATATATATATATATATATATATATATATATATATATATATATATATATATATATATATGGCAAATGCAAGTGGAGAGAACAGGTATCTCTGCCTTGCTCTTCTCTGTGTTTCTATTTTGTGTGATTGTTTTGCCTTGTTTTTAGTTTTGCCTGAGTCCCCTCATATACCTTCTCTATCACCTCCACCCATCTCTCCAGGATATTATTCTTTCTAATTGTATTCAGTAGATATTTCCATCCTACCCTGTCAAAGGCCTTTTCTGCATCTAAATATGTTAGTCCTTTTTCTTTATCCATATTTTGGAGATACTACATTATAATAGCTTTGTAGGTGTTTACTAGGCTAATGGCCACAAGAGCCTTTTTAAGCCTAGCCATGTATCCCAAATATCTGGCAAGTTCTGGTACTCTTGATAAGTGTAAGCAGGAGCTTGGGAGATGAAACATTTACAAGCAGAGACCTGGGAGATGAATCATTTACAGGTTGCCTGTGTCCATTAGAGATATAGGCGGAAAGCCAGGGCTGAATTTTCTATTCCCCATCTAATTCTCCAAGTTACACTTGCATTGGCTTAGGGAGGAACTCTGCTTCACATGGATGGGGAGCTATTCCAGAGACGGGATATTCTCTGGGATACATACCTGTCTCTCCAGCACATTCTATTTATATCAAAGGCAATGTTAAGACTTTAGCATGGGTAATTCTGGTGCTGTTTGGTATGCTGATATGCAGGAGGTCCATCAGAGTAGGGTCTGGCAATGCCCTGTATGCCAGGCATAGATCTTCCCTCAACAGCCTTTAGGAGACAGACTACAGGGATAGCACCTTGAGGCAGTCAGCATAGGACATTTTACTTAAACCCAATATTCTTTTAGTGAGGAACCTCTGCTGAAGTGTCAATTGTTTTATATGCCTGGTTAGGTACATACCAAAGGGGGCATTGTACTCAATGTTCGGTCTGATGATTGCTGAATACAGTAGAACAATGACTTCCTGGGACCTAGATGCCATACCTTTGTTTATAACTTGCACAATATACAACGATTTCCTCACTACTGTAGACCACGTGATGGTCAAAGGCTAGATTACTATGTGTGTCCCCAAGTCCCTGACTACTGAGTCAGCTCTTAGGGATGTGTTGTCAATGTGATAGTTACCAGGGGTGGATGACTTCCCAAAGGAAACTATTATGCATTTCTTAGCAATTAGGTTTAGTCCATGGCTCTAACACCAGTTGTTTGTCTGTGTCAGCCCTTCCTTGAGAACATTTGTGTCAGTGTGGGATACAATGACATCACCTAATTTGCAAGCATCTGCAAATTTAGTCAACCAGAGAACGTTGGCATTGGCCTTGACTTCAGAGAAGTAAATGCCAAACAGGAGCAGTCCAGGGACTGATCTGTGAGGGACTCCACTTGTGACTGGCATTTTTGTAGAGTTGGATTCCCCAGTTCTAACTTCCTGGGTCCTGTCTGTGAGCCAGTCGGCTATTCATCTGAAGACATATGGGCTTGTACCTAATCTCTTCCGTTTGTCAGCAATGTCCAAGTCGGGTATTGTGAAAATGTCTTGGCCAGGTCAAGTTAGACAGTATGAACCATTCTGCCCTCATCCATTGTTTGGGTGATCTTCTCAAAGAAGTCCAACAAGTTGAGTAGTTATGACCTGCTCTCGATGAAACCAAAATGGGTGGAGTCCAGTTTCTGGAGGTTTACTATACCATTATTGTTAATTTCCATAATAATTTTTTTCCGTGGATTTGCATATAAAACTAGTGAGACTTATGGGTCTGTAGATGGTCCACCTTTGTGCAGAGGGATGGCTGCTGCTGTTCTTCATTCATGAGGCACAAAGACTGTTTGGAGGCTACAGTTAAATAGCAATTCCAGACTAGCCTCTTTGTAGAGCTGGACTCCCCAGTTGTAACTTCCTGGGTGCTGATATTTCAGATTTCATGCTATTTAGAAGGCATTTTGGAATACTGTCTAGGCCCATTGATGCAGTGTCCTTATTAAATCATCTGTTGTTATTTTACTACCTTCCCAAAACCAGTCAGATCACCATGTATTAGTCTGGCTATTTTTTTCCCAGTCTGTCAGCATGTATCATCATAAAACCCTCGTAATCATGGCTCATCACTCATATTGGTCACCATGACTCTGGTTGTCTTGGGTCTTTCCTCTCTCTGTGTATCACTGACATCACTGCATACTTCCAGGTAATGGGAATCTGTCCCTCCCCCCATCTTGAATTTTGTTAAATAGGCCTACCAATCTGTTCAATATCTCCTCTTTATTTCCCAGAATTCTACTAGGATTCCATTACTTCCTGGTGATTTTCCTTTTACCGTCTTTTGCCATGCATTTACTATTTCATCCCTATCATTCCTTTTTAATAGTATTTGCCTTTCCTGTTTTTGTAATTTTCTCTTCTCTGGCCATTGCTACTCAGTCCCACATTACTTTGTACTCTCTTCTTCTTCTCCTTCCCCTTTTATATTTCATGATAATCCTTGTTTGCCTCTTTCTCTTAATCCCTCCTGTTCATTCTTTGTTTTATTTAGCTTTAAGATCATATTGCTTCTCTAACAGGCACTCCTGTACGTAATGGCCTAACATCTTTCAAATCCCTTTCTTTCCCCTCTTCCACTGTGATTACCCTTCCCCATCTCACTCTCTTTTTATGTGCTCACTCATTGTATGTTGTAATGTCCCCACTACTTTCCTTGTCTTATCAAACTCTGACAGCAGTGTTTAATTTGTCTATCCTTTTGTGTGTGCTAGGTGCATTATAAATTTCACCTAATTCCCTCTACATTTCCTTCATTTTGCTCTGTGCCCCCATTTGTATATACCTATGGATCTCCCTCCTGTCTTTTTCACCTTTTTCACCTTTTCCCTGTCTTATTCAGTCCAGGGTTATTGGGATTGAACCATTTTAACTTCATCCAATGTTTTGGTGACCTTCTCAAAGAAGTCTACCAGGCTGAGTAGGTGTGACCTGCCCTTGATGAAACCACATTGAGTTGGGTCTCGTGTCTGGAGTTTGCTATGTTGTTATTGATCATTTCCGTGATAAGTCTTTCTATGGGTCTGTAGTTTCCTGGGTCTGTAGATGAGCCACCTTTGTGCAGAGGGGATGACTGTTGCTATTCTCCATTCATGAAGCATGAAGCCTGTTTGGAGACCATAGTTAAATAGCAATTCCAGATGACCTGATAAGTCATGTTTCATGCTATTTAGAAGGCATCCTGAGATATTGTCTGGGCTCATTGATGCAGTGTTCTTGGCCCTAAAGAGAGCATTAAGGACCTGTTTCCTCTAGTGAAAGCAGGGGGGGTTATATTTGATGGTATTTCCTGAGGGAAGGCTGAGGGAGAGAGAGGGGTAAAGTTGGAGCTGAATTTGTTGGCTTGTAGGTTTGCTATATCTTCTTGCTAAGTATAGGTGCTTCCATTAACAATGAGCTGTGCGCACAATTGTGTATTATCTTTGAATTTTCAGACATAGCTAAAAAATGTCTTGTGGTGGTCCTTGGCCTGGGAGGGCAAATTTACCTCAAATTTAGCTTTGGTAGACTTTTCACTGGATTCTGTATGCCTTGTATGGTGTGCAGGATTAGTGCAGGAGCTCTAGCAGGCAATATATCTGCTGTGTGATCCAGGAACAGCCTGCAGGGGCGTGCATGAGCATTCCTGCACTAGTCCTGCATGGACTAAGCCCCTGTATGCAAATCACCCCATTTGCAGGAGAAATCCATGCAAATGAGGTGAAATTGCAATCCAGGAAGCTTGCAATCGGCTGTGCAGAACTAGTGCAATCTGCAGAAATGTACTCAGTTAGTAGCCGAATACATTTCTGCAAAATCCAAAACAGAGCTGTGACAGCTCCAAATAAAGGCTACATATCAGTCAGGAAGCATGTCAATGGCCAAGTATAAGGCCATTGGCATTGCAAACAGCCTAAATGTTTAAAAAAATCAACTTTTATTTTTATTTAGCTGATCTCAGCTGTTTGAGTAGGGCAGCGGCACGCAAATGGGATCGGGGGTAAAATAATAAAATAAACCTAAAATAAGCACTCCAGCTAAAATCACTATTCTGCCATGCAAGTCAATGGCAGACAGAAGACAACATGGTCAGTGAGTAGTGGTTGCTAAGGGGGAGGCTCATTGTGAGACATGTAACTATGCATTAGCAGGCAATCCTATGCAAATGAGGGGAATGATAGTGAATCACAGATTTCCCCTGCATGCTAGTCAAGTCCCAACAGTGTAAAAGTAGGAATAGCTTGGTGCAAGCCTAGGAGTTAGGTGACATCATGGGGGGGGGGTGTCAGGCATACTGTAAGCAGATTGGAGGCCTGTGGCTTGGGTTTGCTCCTAGCTTAGCACAGCTAAGCTAGGGGGTGTGTCAGAATCTGCCTAGCACTCTTTACATTGCCTAAGCAGGTGTGTGTGCCACGCACCGGGTTTTAAAGGAAGAAAAAGAAAGTTAAACCAGGAAATAGCAGCTCTGTGCACATTTGAGCCCTCTGTTTGCGTGGTGCACCCCTGGGCTTAAACAGGAAGGCATTGGGAAGGGAAAACAGCAGAAGGATGGTAATCAAGGAGAACTAGCATAGCTGGCAGGTGAAATATATCAGAATCACCCAATTACACAGGCAGCAGCCCAGCCCAGCCCAGAGCACTATTATAAACTATGCAAACACATTCCCCTCTGGTTTTTCCCATACTCTACACCACCGGTGTATACAAGTGCGGAACTTTTAACAAACAAAACTACAAAATGAGAGGGGCTGCAGCAGGCAACATGTGCAAGAGGCTGAGGGTGGTCAGGATGCGAATGCTGCCGATCAACCCACAGTGGGGAGACAGAGAAGAGTGTACAGATCCAGGGTAACCTACCAGGGGCTACAAGAGCTGGAGATAGTGGAGCACTATAGGGTAGACAGGGACCTCCTACAGCAAATTGTTGAGCTGTGCTGGCCACACCTGTCACACCAAACTGACCGAAGGGAACCCATCCCAGTGGATACCAAGGTATGTGTAGGCCTAGGAATACTAGCCACAGGTACCTCCCAAAGCTCAACTGGGGATATCATGTGGATCTCACAGGCATCAGCATCCAGAGTATTCCATCAGTTCCTGGATGCCATGTCAGCACATGCCGGTGAGCACGTATATTTCCTCAACACCCATGAGGTGTTGGCCAGCAATATGCGTCTCTTCCACCAAATAGCAGAATACCCTGAGGTAGTGGGTGCTATAGACTGCATGCACATATGCATCAAAGCACCACCCGGTGATCATTTTAGGGCCTATGTCAACTGCAGGGGCATCCCCTCCATCAACTGCCAGGTCATCTGCGATCCCCAGGGCATTATAATGAATGTGTGTGCTGGCTGCCCTGGAAGCTATCACAATTCCCACATTTGGCATCTGATGCATCTGTACCAGAGATTTGCCAATGGAACATCCCCTACGGTCACCTAGTGGGGGATGCTGGTTACACACTGGAGCCGTGGCTGATGACACCCATCAGAAATGCACACAAACCTGAACAAGAATGCCATAATGAGGCACATGCACAGACCAGACTTATAATAGAGCATGTGTTTGGGGATGCTCAAGTCACGGTTCCAGTGTCTGGACACATCCGGTGGAGCCTTGCAGTACTCACCAGCTACATGTACCCAAATTGTTATGGTATGTGCCATGTTACACAATATGATCCTGTGGAAACAGCTGCAGCAGGAACAGCACGGGGCAGGGCCACACAGCCCCCTACCAAAGCCAAGGCCTGCACAGGCACAGAGTGACCCAGAGGAGGAATAACCTGAGCTTGCCCCAGTAGGCATATTGAGGTGTGCCCAGTATGCCGAGGCCGTGGCAAAGAGACAATGCATAGCACATACACTGACACAGTAGGGACCCAGGGAATGACACCTCTCTCTGACTCACACATACAGTAAAAGGGATGGCAAACATGACACTACCTGTGCTCAACCATGTATAGGGAGTGTACTATGTGCATCTGACATAGACAGCTCTCCAGCACCATCCGCAATCCTGGCACACCCACAAGGTAAGTCAATCAACCTACCAATTGCCAAATGGAGAAGAATTTATTGTTACCTGTATCTATGGTATGGATGTAAGGATGCAAAGGAATTGGGTGACTGAATGTTATGGCAGCTGATAGCAGACACCCATAGTGGCACCATGACATCTGTAACACATACTGGAGTCACCATAGTAGCCAGTACTACACAGGGTGACAAAACCCACTGCAGGAAATTTGCTGGGTGACATGTGTGTCCATATGACTCACACATGCCAGTCAGGGAGGTTCACATACCCAACAACAGTCTCAGCCAGCAGGACAGGTGTAGACAAACCCAAACAGAGCCTGTGCTATGGCCTCTGAATGATGCCTATGGGTAGGGTTGCCATATTTGGTTATATGATAGATTCTTTGTTGGGACAACAGGTCTTTCACACTAGGTGAAGACCAAAAAAACAAGGTCTTTATTCTTTAATGCAGAACATCGCAGTTCCACATTAAGACAAGTAGCTCCGTGTTTGGCGATTTTTGATTGGGCCATATACGAGCCAATCAAAAACTTGCACAGCAGACCCTCTTCTGTTAAATAACAATAAAAAAAAATGTTACACAGTCTTTCAACCATAAAAATAGCTTCTGCCTTCGGCACCTCTGGCCATGCAACAAATTACAAATACAAACAACGATTCGGTGTGAAGAATAGAGAAGGTATATATAATGCATTATTTTATATTTAATATATTTAATTAACAGTACCACAAAGCAAGCAAGGAAGGAACACCACGATGGTAAAAATTGTAAAATCCAGTTTAATATCAGACAGTAAAACAGACAGATGAGCACTTTCACGTGGAGGCAATACATTTCTGAAATAAGTGGTGCTTGTCTTCTTCTTCTTCTTCTTCTTCTTCTTTCGGCTGCTCCCAGTAGGGGTCACCACAGCAGATCAACTGTTCCCATTTCTTCGTGTCCTCTGCATCTTGCTCTGTCACACCAACCACCTGCATGTCTTCTCTCACCACATCCATAAACCTTATCTTAGGCCTTCCTCTTTTCCTGTTACCTGGCAGCTTCATCCTTAGCATCTTCTTCCCAATATACTCTGCATCCTTCCTCAGCACATGTCCAAACCAACGTACTATTGCCTGTCTGGCATTGTCTCCAAACCTTCCAACCTGGGCGGACCCTCTAATATACTGATTCCTAACCCTGTCCATCCTCGTCACACCCAGTGCAAATCTTAACATCTTCATCTCTGCCACGTCAAGCTCTGACTCCTGCCTTTTTGTCAATACCACTGTCTCTAACCCATATAACATAGCTGGTCTCACTACCCTCTTGTAGACCTTCACTTTCACTCTTACTGGTACTCGTCTGATACAAATCACTCCTGACATTCTTCTCCACCCACTTCATCCTGCTTGTACTCTCTTCTTCATCTCTCTTCCACACTCACCATTACTCTGAACTGTTGATCCCAAGTATTTAAACTCATCCACCTTCGCCACCTCTACTCCCTGTATCCTCACCATTCCTCTATCCTCCCTCTCATTCACACACACATATTCTGTCTTAGTCCTGCTGACCTTCATTCCTCTTATCTCTAGAGCATATCTCCACCTCTCTAGGGTCTCCTCCCCCTGTTCCCTACTCTCACTACAGATCACAATGTCATATAGAAAACATCATAGTCCACGGGGACTCCTGTCTGATCTCGTCTGTCAACCTGTCCATCACCATTGCAAATAAGAAAAGGCTCAGAGCAGATCCTTGATGTAATCCCACCTCCACCTTAAATGCATCTGTCACTCCCACCGCAGACTTCACCACTGTCACACTACCCTCGTACATATCCTGTACCACTCTTACATACTTCTCTGACACTCCTGACTTCCTCATACAATAACACAACTCCTCTCTAGGCACCCTGTCATATGCTTTCTCTAAGTCCACAAAGACGCGATGCAACTCCTTCTGAAATTCTCTGTACTTCTTCATCAACACTGTCAGAGCAAACATCGCATCTGTAGTGCTCTTTCCTGGCATGAAACCATACTGCTGATCACTAATCATCACCTCCCTTCTTAACCTAGCTTTTACTACTCTTTCCCATAACTTCATGCTGTGACTGATCAGTTTAATCCCTCTGTAGTTACTACAGCTCTGCACATCACCCTTATTCTTAAAAATCGGTACCAAAACACTTTTTCTCCATTCCTCAGGCATCCTCTCACTTTCCAAGATTTCATTAAATAATCTAGTTAAAAACCCACTGCCATTTCACCTAAACACCTCCATGCTTCCACAGGTATGTCATCTGGACCAACAGCCTTTCCATTCATCATCCTCTTCATAGCTATCCTTACTTCCTCGTTGCTAATCCACTGCACTTCATGATTCACTATCCGCACATCATCCAACCTTCTCTCCTTCTGATTCTCTTTATTCATCAGCCCGTCAAAGTACTATTTCCATCTCTAAAGTGTCCTTAATGCATCTGGAAATTGTATCTGCAGTTTCATTAGGGGTGCTGTGAACATCAACAAGTTTCGACTGTATGCTACCTTTTTTCCAGTCAAAATACTGCAAGAGGATCAGAAATAACTTCAGAGAACCATAATTTCTACCATCCGTTGCGACTCCACAGTAACGTATATGGTTAAGTGCTTTCTCCACCAAGTCAACAGAATGCAGAGCCAGGACAGAGTTGACAATTGCTTCTGTTTTAGTCCAGGCACACGATTCTCTTTGTGCAATGTCAGAGTCGGGTAATATTGTTTTCAACATGTCACAACTGCAGTCCATCAACTTATAACTGTGATGATGCTTAACGGCATGAAACAACAGAGTTCCTTCAGCCACTGACACTGATTCATCAATTTTCGAACCAGGTGTTACAAAAACATTGGTGATTTTTGAGGATGAACTTTCTCCTCTAACATTTTTGACATGCTTCGGGGTACTTATGTGTGCATTCAAATCAAGTGCACCCTTATTTGCAACAGAAATGAAAGTTCCACCACCACGTCATGCATTCTACTTCCCATTCATATCTGCCTGCACGAAAACACGGGTACTTGGCCTTCATTGCGTCCGTAAGTGAACAACGACGTTTCGGCATTTTCATGAGCTAAACTTTGTTAAACTTCAAGTCTTCAAGCTGACTATGCAATTCACTTTCACTTAAAATCAGGTCAGATATTAAATAATGCTTGTGTAAACTTGCAAAACATGTTATTCTAGCAATTTTCTATTAGCATAAACGTTTTGAAGGAGATGATGAAGCATATAACAAGTCTCTAGCATTATTTAGGGACTTCAGTCCTCAAAGTTTTGCCAGAAAAGAAGAAACTTTATGAGGAACAAACCACAAATGAGATAAAAATGGGCATTCTGAGAAATTCTGTGAAGTTGAGACAATGTGCGATACTACTTCCGAAATTAGTGACAGGTGCAAAAATAACTAAGAATTATAACAACAATGTACTTGTGTGGCTACTGCAGCTGTATCAAATTATCCAAAACGGTAATCAGATGCCAACAAAAAAACTGTCAATCCACCATTTTAACTTATTATGAAAAAGAGCTACGTTACCCCACTTGGAAAAAAAGTTTCTTATCCAAAAAAAGACTTGCTGCCTGACAATAACTACTTGTTTCATGGGAAAAACATGATCAAAATAAAAAAAATGAAAAGCAAACAAGAAACAATCTCAAGCTTAAAGGATTACTGCACAAGTTATGGACCACAAGTGATAGATTGGCATTCTGTTTAGTTTACGGCTAAAGCCTGCAAAGATGACTGCAAGTCTATAACAAGTGTAATGAGCTTTTGAAAATATTGTAATCCTGTCCTTTGTTACAAATAAATACTGTCATATGCATTTCAATACCTAAGGCTTATATGTTATCTAGTTATGCAAATATTCTCTGCATGGCATTTTCTGAATAATAGAGGTAAATAGTCCCAGAATGGGTGGCAGACAGGGAATCCACAAAGTCATTCAACAGGGCACAGAAAGGAAGAGAAACAGTAAGGGGGGGGGGAAGTAAAGATGGAAAGGATGTACCATCATAACAGCACTTCTAAGGCTGATGACAGATTAGAGAGGAGTGAGTTCTCCTTCTGCTGTCCTGTAGATTCAGTACAATGTAATTTAATACTCACAAGAGATAAGAACTGCAAACCTGATATGATGCAGACATACAAAACAAGTAAAATAAGTAATTTAATCACAAATCATTAACAGACATCACAGATCTGTCAATACTGCTTTCTTACTGCAATGAACAAATTCTGCACCTCAAATAAATGTCATAAAAGGTCCATTACCACAAGGCAAACATTCTGAGCAATCCACCCCCCCAAAAAATATTAATAATAATAAAAATGCAATCACACATCCACCTTTGGCTGTTATATGTTTATAACACGATAGAATAAAATGATGACAACTGACTAATGAATGGCCCAGCATATCTACAGGCCAGCTACTTCATTTATAAATGATTAAACATGGGCTACTGCTGCTGTGCATGAATGAGTTTTAGTGGAGGTTTATGTGTTTATGTCACTTTTTAACAAAACAAATTACTGGAAGCAAAATTCAAATAGCAGGTTAGTGTGAGGAGCAAATCTATTGTCATCCCACACACAGTTATTTACCCCTGTACTACCCCTGTACAAATATAATGACTCCACAGCTGCTACAGCTCATAGAATTCCCTTGTACCAAGACTTGAGCAATGCGACCATCGACGAAACAGATTACTCCCGCTGTGTACTGTGTGTGCGTGTGCGTGTCTGCATGTGTGTGTGCGTGCATGCATGTGTGTGTGTATAATAATTCCTTTATTTTATTTGCAAGTGAGTAAACCCACTAAGAATAAGTGCCTTTTTCCCCAAGATTACCAGGAAGCAGTTTCTAGTTATGCAACATGCTCAGAGTCAAACAACATGCAAATGGATAATGAAGGAATTAAACCCAAAACTACAGGATGAAACCTGCTAGTAAGTGATGACTTTCATCATCTGCACTTAACTGCCACTTCCTTATGAATGTATATACATGGATATATATACAGAGACAGAGAGGGAGAGAGAAAAAGAGATAAGCTGCACACAACAGTGGAGATAGTTTTAGAATGCATAAAGAATATAATATAAAACAATGCTGGTGAAGAATATGAAAAATAATGTTCTGATTAAATAAGCTCTGATGTAAATCCAATGAGAAGCACAATTAGTACTTTATACACACCAAGCAGTTATAACTTCTAACTGATCATCAAATTCTGAATTTTACTACAAGATACATGCAACATTAATAAAAAATGAAGGAAAGCCACATGCATTTGATTTGGTAAACATAGCAGGTGTATATTATAGAATAAGTATATGTTTGGTACGTGGTATCCAACAGATAAGATTAAATGAATCAACATTTTCTATACTCAGAATGATTTATTTGCTGTTCAGTATCATTACAAGCAGTCTGCTGAACAGCATTTCCTTTCATGTGACCCATAAGGCAAACTCCTGCACTGTCCTGGGTAGCTCGTAATAACTCAGTTTTGTTCTCTTGACCTAGTGACCGGATCCATTCTTCCATCTAGATAAGTAACCCCTCAAGCCATTTTTTAATAAAAATTTCAGTTCAGCCAATCCCTGAAGTGTTTTCTCTGACATACCTTCATTGTGCCATCTCTCGACCTTCTCTCTCTCACAGTGAGAGTCTCACTCCGAGTCCGACGACCTGTGGTCCTCCTTGACACATACAGTCCTGCTTCTCCCCACGCAAACACAGTCTCTCGCTGCTCTCTCATGACTCTTTCAAGCTCTTCTACCTTCCGCACATGCGTGGATTCGAATTCTAAGTCGGGATTGTAAAACCCGGACAAATCGCGGAAGTTTTAAAAATTGCCCGGACGCCTGGACAGGAGCACAAAAAGAGGACATGTCCGGGGAAAACCAGACATATAGTAAGCTTACCTATGGGTAACCTCCCCCCCAGGCTTACTTAGACAGACTACAGCAGGTCAGGCAGTGGGATGTTAGTTCTGAAGGGTAGGAAGTCAGACACTAATATGTAGGGCAACCAAAGCTAAGACTTGTGGTACACTGATATGCCTCTAGTCAGTATGATAGGTTAGAATACAGAATGAAATGGAGTGCCTGACATACCAGTACAGTCATAGCAAATGTGTGCATGTGCCATGTGTGCCCCACTATCCTATGTAGATATGTAGAAACAGTAAGGTGTCCCCCCCAATCCTGTGTAGAAATGTAGTAACAGTCAGGTGTGCCCCCCAATCCTGTGTAGAAATGTCGAAACAGTCAGGTGTGTCCCCCCACAATCCTGTGTATAAATGTAGTAACAGTCAGGTGTGCCCCCCAATCATGCGTAGAAATTTAGTAACAGGCAACTGTGCCCCCCAATCCTGTGTAGAAATGTAGTAACAGTCAGGTGTGCCCCCCAATCCTGTGTACAAATGTAGAAACAGTCAGGTGTCCCCCCCCACAATCCTATGTAGAAAGGTAGTATCAGTCAGGTGTGCCCCCCACTCCTACGTAGACATGTAAAAACAGTCAGGTGTGTCCCTCCTCCAAACCAGCATAGAAATCTAGTAACGGTCAGGTGTGTCCCCCAATCTTGTGAAAAACTGTAGAAATAGGCAGGTGTGCCCCCCAATCCTGTGTAGTAGTGCAGAATGTCAGGTCTGTCCCCCACAATCCTATGTAGACATGTAGGAACAGCCAGGTGTGCCCCTTCTCCCAACCCAGCGTAGAAATGTGGTAACAGTCAGGTGTGTCCCTCTCCCACAATCCTGTGTAGGAATGTAGAAACAGTCAGGTGTGCTTCCCCAAGCCCTACTTAGAAATGTAGTAACAGTCCAGTGTGCTGTCCCCAAACCTATTTCGAAATGTTGTAATGGTCTGGTGTGCCCCCACCCAATCCGATGTACATATGTCGTAACAGTCAGGTGTGCCCCCCCCACAACCCTATGTAGAAATGTAGTAACATGTATGTGTAGGTATAATACCAGTGGAGCACAGATGCACAGAGGTGGCCAAGGTAGCAGGATAGGTTGAAGCATCTGCACAATATACAGGTATGTGTGTGTTAGGTCAGTGTGTGTTTCATATTGTGTGAGCGTGGTCAGTATGTATGCATGTTTAGGTAAGACCTAGTAGCCATGCCCATTACTGCTGATGACAGGGACTAGTCCTCAAAACAGCAATGCCAAACACAATACCCACCAGTATAACACAAGCTAGCAGTAAGCCATCCTAAATGTATGGTGGTAATATATGTCACCATCTGAAAGACTGATATGACATGGCTGTTGGGCTAGATATACAAGCAGTACACAGGGGAAAGTACCTCACACATACAGTATATATTGTGTCACTGTGAAATGGACACACCCTTGGGATAGTACATATAGGTATGCATCACATTATCTGGTACTGTAGTAGGAGATATCGGTGTTCTCTGCCCAAACACTCGCAGATCACAAAGGAGGTAGGATTGATGTATTGGGAACCAGCTGATGTATGTGCACAAGCAAGCATAACTGGAATGCCCAATGCATATCTGTGTGTCAGATGCAAGTAGTGTCCATAGCACACATGCACCCAGCTCATGCAAACACCACCCACAGGTACCTCTCTGGTTGTACCCTTGCTGTGGGGAATGGGTACAATATGACCCCACATGTATATGGCAATAGTGATAGAATGCAGCATGCAGTGCAGGTGTGTCACTAGCTGTAGGTAGCACCCTGCCAGCATCCACACCACCTGATCAAGACTGATAGGAGGTATTGGCATGAACACCTAGCACACCTACTCTGTCACCCCAGGGGAATATACTGTATGACAGTTTGAGACTGTAGGACTGACAGAATGCAACGACCTGCCACATCTGACCCACATTAACACCTAATGGCCCACAGGCCTCTGCCTGAGTCTCACATGAACTGCCAATTCATGTTAATTCATGGACACCCAAATAACAACACAATACACTCCACAAACGCCATATGCAAGGCCATGTGGATATACCACAGTAACATGTCCACCATGTCCCACTATATGAATTGTGGACCAACACCAACACAGAGCTGTGATGGTGTGATAACCTTAGGGAAAGTTTCAGAGAATGTATGCTTAATGTAAGGAAGAGGATAGAATAACAGAGGGTGTGGGAGCATGGGCAGCATGGAATGTGCAAGGTCAGACACAAAGCTGTGTGCACACACATCCCTGGCTGTAAACACATAAATGGGTGGCTACATACCTGCCCAAACACCACAATAGGGGTACTGTCCTGACTCATGCCCCCTGTCTCTGGGTAACCTGTGCAAATCTGTACAGCTGTGAGGTATTGCCATAGCAATATAAGGCCATACTGACATTTTGATGGATGTACAAGTATGGGGTCCTCTGCCTCCACCACCTGATCAAGACTGATAGAAGGTATTGGCATGAACACCTAGCACACCTGCCCTGTCACCCCAGTGGAATATACTGTATGGCGGTCTGAGACTGTAGGACTGACAGAATGCAACAACCTACCATGTCTGGCCCGCATCAACACCTAATGGCCCACAGGCCTCTGCCAAGGGCCTGGGTCTCACATGAACTGTCAGTTCATGTTAATTCATGGACATCCAAATAACAACACAACATACTCCACATAAACCATATGCAAGGCCATGTGGATAAACCACAGTAACATATCCACCATGTCCCACTGCATGAATTGTGGACCAACATCAACACACAGCTGTGATGGGGTGATAACCTTAGGGAAAGTTTTAGGGAATGTATGCATAATGTAACGAAGAGGATAGAATAACAGAGGGGGGTGGAAGTGTGGGCAGCATGGAATGTGCAAGGTCAGACACAAAGCTGTGTGCACACATATCCCTGGCTGTAAACACATAAATGGGTGGCTACATACCTGCCCAAACACCACAATAGGGTAATGTCCTGACTCATGGCCCCTGCCACTGGGTAACCTGTGCAAATCTGTACAGCTGTGAGGTATTGCCATAGCAATATAAGGCCATACTGACATTTTGATGGGTGCTGAACTGGATACACAGACCATACTGACATTTTGATAGGTGCTGAACCGGATACACAGACCCAGCTGCAAGTGTCTGCAGCTCCCCCACCAGGATGCCATAACCTATCATGAATATGTAGGCATCTGCCCACAATACCACACACAACTGCAGTTACCCTTGTCCCCCAAGATATCACTGTGAGCATGTACCTGACAGTACATGTGTACAGAAAACAGCACAGTGTATAACAGTACACATTTCTGAATAGCTCTGCTAACAGCAGTACCATGTAGTTGAAGCAGCATAGACACAATCACCTACAGTACACACTATCCCCTGCACACTTTGTCCCCATATTGCCAAATGATTGACAGATACTTTGCAGAAACAGTTTGCTACCTGTAGGTGTGCAACACAAAGGTCTGTACTGGAGTACAAACTACCTGGAATCAATCCACACATGCAAAATGGAAGGCCATACTGGGCATGCTCACACACCTAGAGAAATGAAGGCAATGTCAGACAACAGAATACTGAAAGGTCATACTGGGCATGCTCACACACTTAAACAAATGAAACCCATGTCTGCAAACAGCAGTGGACCAGACATATCTGGCAGTTGCAGATTTTAGTGCAGACACTCCTTGGTATGCACCGCTCATACTTTGCACATACAGTGGATAGGAATACAGACATATATCCAAGGACAACACAGTATAATAAGCCAAAAGTAGACATGCATAGATGTGTGGAAGAGAGTGACTGTGACAAGGAGCCATCCATTATGAGGCCTGTCCCACCCAGCACACAGCCAAATGGCTACAACCACATGAGGTTCAGATGTCACTCACTGTAGATACTAGTCACCGGTATCTGTCAGCATTACAGACTGTGTGGTGCAAGTGCTAGCTGTGCAACATGACTGTACAGGGAAGTAGTCATCTCACAGCTGTATACCCATACCTGTGGAATATAACCCTGCGTGTGCCTGCATGTGGTGTGTCAACTTCTAGATGACTGGGATATGACCCATGCACACACACTGTCCTCCCCATAGCCCAGCTATGGCAAGGCTGCTGAGGTCATCCACTTTGAAATACACCTTTGGGAATATTGTTGCCCAGTAATCTCCGTGGTGCATCCTGTAACTGCATACTGCTGTAGTGTGAAAAACTAGTTAGGTAGGAGTTCTAATCCCAGACATGGCAACTGTGTGTGTGTGTCTGTCTGTGTAGAGAGCAATGCTTTTTAAGCTAGTCACATTCACTACAATTTGAATGCCCTACTTTGGCAATGCTGCTGATGTCATCCACCTTGAAATACACCTTTGGGAAATATGTAGCCCAGTCATCTCCTTGGCATGTCTTATAACTGTACATTGCTGTAGTGTGATAAACTAGTTAGGTAGGAGTTCTAATCTCAGACATGGCAACTGTGTGTATGTGTCTGTGTAGAGAGCAATGCTTTTTAGGCTAGTCAGTCACTACAATTCAAATGCCCTACTTTGGCAAGGCTGCTGATGTCATCCACTGTGAAAAACACCTTTCGGAAGATTGTAGCCCAGTAATCTCTGTGGCACATCCTGTAACTGCTTACTGCTGTACTGTGATAAACTAGTTAGTTAGGTGTTCTAATCCCAGACATGGCGTGTGTGTGTGTTTGTGTGTGTGTGTGTGTGTGTGTGTGTGTGTGTGTGTGTGTGTGTGTGTGCATTTGGCTCTGTCTGTGTAGAGAGCAATTCTTTTTAGGCTAGTCACACTCCCTACAATTCAAATGCCCTACTTTGGCAAGGCTGCTGATGTCATCCACCTTGAAATACACCTTTGGGAAAGATGTAGCCCAGTAATCTTCATGGTGCATCCTATAACTGCATACTGCTGTAATGATAAAGTAGATAAGTAGGTGTTTTAATCCCAGACATGGCAACTGTGTGTGTGTGTGTGTGTGTGTGTGTGTGTGTGTGTGTGTGTGTGTGTGTGTGTGTGTGTGTGTGTGTGTGTCTCTGTGTAGAGAGCAATGCCTTTTAGGCTAGTCACACTCAATACAATTCAAATGCCCTACTTTGGCAATCCTACTGATATCATTCACTGTGAAATACACCTTTGGGGAAAAAGCACTCCAGCAAACGCTGTGGTGTGTCCTATAACACCATCATGTTGTAGTGCGATATAGAAGTCTAGTAGGGGTTCTATTCCCACACATGGCAATTGTGGATGTTTTGTGTGTGTCTGTGTAGGGAACAATGCATTTTAGGCTAGTCACAATCAGTACAATTCAAATGCCCTACTTTGGCAATCCTGCTGATGTCATTCACTGTGAAATACACCTTTGGGGAAGGAGTACTCTAGTAATCATCATGGCTCATAATATAACTGTGTACCGCTATAGCATAAACACTAGTTTAGTAGGAGTTCTAATCCCACACATGACAGGTGTGTGTGTGTGTGTGTCTGTGTTTGCCATTCGTATCCTGTGTGGAGGTGGTTGTGAGTGTGTAACAACAGGACTCAATGTGGAGTGGGTTTTGCAAACTACTTATATGGTGGCCCTAGTATATATCACAATGTCCACCGTACAGGGATAACAGATGTGAAATAGCCGAGAGGCTGGGGTGAAACCCATACCCCTACATGTGACATCAGTGCCAGCTGAACTACATTATCAACCCTTGTATTACCCAGGGAACATTCTCTACCCATGTCTCATACACACATACACACACTTGAATAGGCAACACCCGCTATGTTGGCAGTACCCTGCATAATGCCCATTGATAGTAACCATGGTATAATTGCAGTGAGTTACAGATGGCATGCCACCCTGTCCATCAGTCCAATAGGCATGTACATGCTGACAGTGCACCTCCCCTCTGTTCCCCACTGGACACCTGCAACACCTGTGGTGGCAGCAAATGTGACCCACAAAGGACATACCATGCCTGAAACACAAGCCATGTATGGACAGATGCCACTGAAACCATGGAATACTGGTATCATGCTATCAATGTAGGTGCAGGGTCAACCTGCTGTCCATTAACAGTTCCCACTACATGACACCAGGACTGGCACATCTGATGATAACAATCTGTGTGCACAACATGGTCCAGATACCCCAGGTACAGTACTACATGTCTCTGTACATCCATGTGGGAGGTGTGCACATCCCAGACACCATCCATGTCATGGACTAAGGAACACATACATGGCAAGCAATGCACAGCATTGGCCACACACACAATAGTAACCCAGGTGACTGGATGGTGAATACAATACCCATCTGTGTGGGCAAATCCCAACACTACACCCCTGAGCCACAATGTAGACCATTGTCATGTGGCCTGATGCCAAGGTATACCCATCACCTAGCCTTGTATAGCCGTCTGGCACTGTCGACCACTACACACCAGTATAGCAATGCACCCATGCATGTCAGTACTGGTACCCATGTCTGTGTGTGTGTTGTATGATGCGTATGACCACATTTACACTCACTACAACCCCCATTGGCATACTGAAGCATGCTGTCTGATGTCAGACACCTCCACATACCCTTTGCCCATATAACCTCCGTATGACACCTGTGGTGCATGTGATATCTGCACAGTACTGTGTTGTGGCAATCCCAGTAGTGATGAGTTGTATTCCTGGCCCTGCCAAGTATGTCAGTGTGAGTGCATCCCTTTGAGAGTGTGGCTGTGTTGACGCTGACACCTGTTCGTGCTGACAGGTATGTGTACTACACCTACCGCATAGCTACCATATCCCTGTTGCAGATGTCACTCACCATCACATATATGTTCTGAAGGCTCCATAATGTCTAACCTATGTGGCACATCCTATAACTGCATGGACATGTGATAGCCCTACATAGTCATCAGGGGTTTGATACCCTGTACTGGTAGGTGTGTGACACAAACATGCTTAAGTTTTACTCTCCCACCCCTCCGTGATTTTTCATTGCCTCTGTCTGCCTCTCTCACTACCTCTCTGGTGGATGCAGAGACTTACACCTACTTTGCTTAGGTAGCAGCATGTGCATTTTAAGTGATGCTCATGATCAACTGATGACCTCTGCATGAATTGCAGCCCTCCTCTAGCTGATTGCATGTGGAACAGCTGTGATAACATTCCCATAGCCAATTGCATGGAAACACACTCCAGTATCTAGGAACATCTTGTTGGTGCTGGGCCTTTCATTCACTGTGAATAGGAACTCAGTCTGTTGTATGGCAAACAGCATCTCAGATGGATTGGGGATTTACATCTAACAACATACACTGTAGACACAGGCCAACACACAGGAGGGGGATGTGCCTTACCTGACTACAGACTGTAAGTGCTGCTATACTGTATTTGGAGTAATGTTGGTTTAACAGTGTGTGTGTGGATATGGCTGACCTGCATGTTTTAATACCTGCCATATCAGTGCTATATTTATGAGGGAACCCCCATCTGTAGGGTCATCTGCAGACTTGGCAGTGTGTGGTGCCTTTTGTTTCATGTGTTACCCACAGAACACCTATCTGTGAACTGCAGAAGGTAGTGTGAGGATTGCAGTCTGTAGCTGGTGACAGCTGTGAGAGTTACTGACTTCATATCCCTCATAGGACATATGTTGTAAGAAACCCTGTTGCAACAGTAAATGTATGAGGTTATCACAGCAACATGTCAATATTGGCCCTGTATGTGTACCTCCAGCCACAACCCTGTAAACCTTTGTACATATGTCATGCAGTAAGGGATGCATATGTGCTATACACCATAATTAGTGACATCATATCTGATAAGAAGCCAGTGAGATAGACTGCTACACATGTTATGTATTGTAGGGAGGGATCCATACGGATCACCGAATGGCAACATAACCGAAACAGATTCGGCCGGGCATACTTGCGCAAAAGTGATTTTCACCGAAAGCCACTTTCGCATAAGTATGCCTGTTGTTGAGATCGCACTACAGTGGAGATAAGGGAAAATTCCCTTTTCCCCACTGTAGTGTGACCTTGGAGTGAGAATATTTAAGTAGAGGGGGTGGGGGTACAGGGGGGCTTGCACCCCTGCAAAAATGTAAAAGTAATGTTTTATTCTTTTTTGTTTAAACACACTTTAACGGAAGCACTTTTTCGGTGAAAGCGCTTTCGTTAAAGTGTGTTCGGTGATTGTGGATTCAGACTATTGAACTTTTGTTCAATAGTCCTAGATCCAGTAGGGGTTATATTTGATGACATAACCTGGACATTCTGTGGTTGTGTGTACAGTACTGAGGTCTGTGTACTTTTGGTGATTGTCGATGGTGTGTGTATTTTTAATATGTACCTTGGCCTGTGTACAGACTACAGTAGATGTCATTGTTCTTGGTCCTGTTCTGTCTGATGTTACATGCTGCTCCACTGTATGTTACCCTATTGACTTACATGTTTGTAGTGCCATACATGCACATCTCCCATACCACAGACAGGCATCGGACCACACTGTGTAGTGGCACAGTATATGTAGGGTTAGTGTGTGAGTGGCACATATGAAGATGGTGTTGACTAGATAGTCCATATACTGTAATATTACGCTAGCTTGCCATATGTGGCTGTGTTCACATTGGTTGTGGTTAAGCACTGTCATACAGGTGTATGTAACCCTGTGCTGTGACATGCCTGTAGAGCCTGCTATATATGCAGGTACATGTGGACTCCCCCATAGGAAATGTAGGCCAGTGTTGAACCAGTCTTCCTGTACCCCGCACAGTGCTTTGTGACATGCCTAGCAGCTTAGTGTACTTACCCAGTGAGATGTCATGTCCAGATATTTGCCAGATGTACTGCTGCCGAGCCAGCATAACAGTCATGTATGTCA